>NW_027474350.1:0-10000 GCF_050947335.1 Megachile rotundata | reverse complement strand
TTTCTCTCTCGTTTCGATTTTATTACGAATCCTTCACAACCTCAATGCCGGAGATTCGAAGAAACGCATATCGACGTAGTAATGCCGAAGAATAATATTCTCCGGTTCAAAAAAGTTTTGAAAGCACGTACACACCGCTTTCACGCCGTTCGTCGAAACGTAAGAAGCGCGTAAACCGCACACGCTCGGAACGAATTAATCGATCCCCATTCGGTGTAAGCGCGTAACAAGCACGCTGGACGTTGTGTTCGTTTATTTCAGTTTTTCAGCTTAAACGTTCCCTTTTCTTTTATGATTATTTTTGTACAACTTTTTGTACACGAACCAATTTGCAGCTCTCCTCTTTTTGCCCGTTTCCTTTTCTGGTTCGTAATATTATTTATATTACGTGAAGTTATATTATAAGTCTTTGATATACAATATTTCGTTTAACGACACAACACCGAAATAGCGCGTATAGCGGAGCACGCTGGACAATACGCTATGGCGCGTACAGCGGACATGCTGTTCGTCGAAACGAATCGAAACCGTGTCGATATAAACGTTTCGTTCCTCCACGGGGGTCTCTTTCTCTTATTTTGTATCGATAAAGCGCGTAAAAAAATGCAAATCCTTTCGTGCCAGAAAGATTTCTCGTTGAAAAGTTTTAGAAGCACGTAACACCGCTTTTCATTTCACGCTTTGCATCGAAACGGTATAAGCACGTAAACCACACACGCTCGCTCGTATTGAACCTCCACAATATCGGTGTTCTTTCGCCTTTTTTCATAAATACCATTTTTTGCAATGAACCAATATCAGCTTAAACGTTCCTTTTTTATTTGGTTCTTCTCTCTCCTCTCATGTGTTTCAGTCATATTAAAAATTGTTGTTCCTCCAAACTCTCTCTATTCTCTCTCCTTTCACTCTCTTTGGTATTTTATTTAAGACACACCGATAAAGGTTAGCGCGTACAGTGGCGTGCTGAACGTACCGTGATAGCGCGTACAACGGACATGCTGTTCGAAAAACGAACAAGAGGAAGCACGTACAAAGGTAGCTCGCGCTAGGCATATATCGATACGAAACCTCCGTTTTTAGTCTCTCTTTTCGTCGTGGATATCGAAGAAGCGCGTAAAAGAAAATCCCGCTAAAACTCTCTCCGTGCCGGAAAGTGTGTATCCGTTGAAATTTTTGAAGCACGTACACCCGCTTTCACGCTTTACATCGAAACGGTATAAGCACGTAAACCACACACGCTCCGTATTGAACCTCCACAATATCGGTGTTCTTTCCGCCTTTTTCATAAATACCATTTTTTTGTGATGAACCAATATCAGCTTAAACGTTCCCTTTTTTTATTTGGTTCTTCTCTCATGTGTTTTTCAGTCATATTAAATTTTTGTTCCTCCAAACTCTCTCTTCTATTCTCTCCTTTCAACTCTCTTTGGTATTTTATTTAAGACACACCGATAAAGGTTAGCGCGTACAAGTGGCGTGCTGAACGTACCGTGATAGCGCGTACAACGGACATGCTGTTCGAAAAAAACAAATCGGAGCAAGCACGTACACAGAGAATTTTAGCTCGCGCTGGGCACATCGATTCTTACAAATCCACCCAAATTTTTATTTTCTCTCTCTCAAAATTTCGTGTCATAGTTACGATACACCGTAATAATATTTTTTGTACGTATAAGCGAAAACTCGATGTAATATCGAGAAATCACCCGTACCGAAAACTCTTCACTTTGGAAGAAGTTTCCATTTCAGAAACCGTTTTTACGAGTCATAGTTACATATTATTTCGTTTCAATATCTCTGCGCTGTACGTATAGTGAAGCATTTATTTAATATTTTACTTCATCGTACCGAAAAACTCTCCGCGAAGAAGAAGTTTTCTCGCGCATCGAGAAAATATTTAGGCGTTCGAGACGCACAAAACATTAAGGGGACGTAATATCATTTCTGAATTTCGGAATAAATATTCCGTTTCAAAATTTTTTAGCCTCTCGACTGAAGGCGTTGTAACGAACAAGTTCGTTCAACACCACTATCTAATTCATTTTTAAAATAAATTTTATAAAACCTTTTTTGGCCCGTTTTAGAACGGTCGGTTTTATTCTATCCCTTTTTAATTTTTAGTAGCCTGTGCCGCTTGAGTCAGTACAACGTACACACCAAAGTGCATACGAGTCACCAGCCTCATGTTAAAGGTTCGTCGCATATGTGCCATTTGGTCTTAGACGCCGACACGCGACAATGCAGTGTGGAGAAAATCCTGCATCGATACCGAGAACACGAACAGTCGAGGCAACACGAAGTTACGCACGAGGAGCGGTGGACTAGTTCTCAACCGAGGTCATAGAATAGCCACGCGCCCGACTCTGTTCCGTCTGGTACGATCGGACCGAACGTCTCCTTATAGGTACCGAACGGCCGGCCGGATGGTCGGCGACGCCGGCCGTTACGCACGGGCGCTTACGATGCTAACGCGCGATCCGAACGTGCCAATTCGAAAGTGCGGTAAAACTTAGCGCGAAAAAATCGATTTTTCAAAAAGTTGTCAAACACGCTAAAAAGTATACGGACGATGTTTTAACAATTATTTTACGAAATTTAATGACAAAATTAATCGAAAAAAAATTTTTTTTCCTTTTCTCGCCAAAATAAATACCAAACGAATTTCTAACGTAATAAACGAGTAACAAATAACAGTATACGTCCAAATAACATACAAGAATCGAGAAAATATTTATATTTTTTCAAAAAATTGAGCAAAAATCTCTCCGCATAGTCGGTTCGGTGCCGAGTCCGAACGTACCAAAGTACCTCCGGCATAGTCGGTTCGGTGAATCGACGACTGACAACCTATATAAAAAACGATTAAAACCTATAGAATAACGTATCACTAGAACATTTATACCATTTTGGCACGTTCGGATTCATAATTAACGAAATTATCGAAAATTTTTCATTGCGCATAGTCGGTTCGGTGAAAAGGTGACTGACAACCTATATTAAAAATGATTAAAACGTATAGAATAACGCACTACTAGAACATTTATACCATTTTGGCACGTTCGGATTCATAATTAACGAAATTATCCAAAATTTTTCGTTCCGCATAGTCGGTTCGGTGAAACGATGACTGACAACCTATATAAAAAACGATTAAAACCAATAGAATAACGTATTACTAGAACATTTATACAATTTTGGCACGTTCGGATTCATAAATAACAAAATTATTGAAAATTTTTCGTTCCGCATAGTCGGTTCGGTGGACCGTCTGATGCGAGACAATGTCCCACCGGCATAGTCGGTTCGGTGAATCGACGACTGACAACCTATATAAAAAACGATTAAAACCTATAGAATAACGTATCACAAGAACATTTATACCATTTTGGCACGTTCGGATTCATAATTGACGAAATTATCGAAAATTTTTCATTGCGCAAAGTCGGTTCGGTGAAAAGGTGACTGACAACCTATATTAGAAATGATTAAAACGTATAGAATAACGCATTACTAGAACATTTATACTATTTTGGCACGTTCGGATTCATAATTAACGAAATTATCTAAAATTTTTCGTTCCGCATAGTCGGTTCGGTGAAACGATGACTGACAACCTATATTAAAAACGATTAAAACCTATAGAATAACGTATTATTAGAACGTTTATACAATTTTGGCACGTTCGGATTCATAAATAACAAAATTATTGAAAATTTTTCGTTCCGCATAGTCGGTTCGGTAGGCCGTCCGACCGGGACCAAGTCCGTTCGGCATAGTCGGTTCGGTGAAACGATGACTGACAACCTATACTAAGAACGATTAAAACCAATAGAATAACGCATTACTAGAACATTTATACCATTTTGACACGTTCGGATTCATAATTAACGAAATTATCGAAAATTTTTCATTACGCATAGTCGGTTCGGTGAAACGGTGACTGACAACATATATTAAAAATGATTAAAACGTAAAGAATAACGCATTACTAGACCATTTATACCATTTTGGCACGTTCGGATTCATAATTAACGAAATTATCCAAAATTTTTCGTTCCGCATAGTCGGTTCGGTGAAACGATGACTGACAACCTATATAAAAAACGATTAAAACCAATAGAATAACGTATTACTAGAACATTTATACAATTTTGGCACGTTCGGATTCATAAATAACAAAATTATTGAAAATTTTTCGTTCCGCATAGTCGGTTCGGTGGACCGTCTGATGCGAGACAATGTCCCACCGGCATAGTCGGTTCGGTGAATCGACGACTGACAACCTATATAAAAAACGATTAAAACCTATAGAATAACGTATCACTAGAACATTTATACCATTTTGGCACGTTCGGATTCATAATTGACGAAATTATCGAAAATTTTTCATTGCGCAGAGTCGGTTCGGTGAAAAGGTGACTGACAACCTATATTAGAAATGATTAAAACGTATAGAATAACGCATTACTAGAACATTTATACTATTTTGGCACGTTCGGATTCATAATTAACGAAATTATCTAAAATTTTTCGTTCCGCATAGTCGGTTCGGTGAAACGATGACTGACAACCTATATTAAAAACGATTAAAACCTATAGAATAACGTATTATTAGAACGTTTATACAATTTTGGCACGTTCGGATTCATAAATAACAAAATTATTGAAAATTTTTCGTTCCGCATAGTCGGTTCGGTAGGCCGTCCGTGTTACGGCCAGGAGTGTCCAGTGAAATAATGTACGGTTTCACTTGCCTCGCTGGCTATAACTTCTAACTATTTTCCTCAGCTTTCGGGTTAGCGTAGCTCGCTGGCTTACGTCGTGGCCCTGGGTCCCGTGGAAGCAGCTGTCGTTGAAGTATCTCTATGTCCTCGCTGTGGCTATTAAGCTCGTCTCGTGTGATTTATCACGCGAGTCAGGAGGTTGCAATAGTATGATACGAATCGTGCAGGTATTTGAAGACAGTGGACAACAATTATAATTATATAATGATATATTCTCCAATAAATCCTTGATTATATACGTGTATGGACAATGTTCCTTTATGATATATTCTTACGTTTATCCGCTCGACGAAATGGGTAGTCGATTACGACTCCCGAGGAATCAGGCTGGGCTGATGTGGTATTGTATGGCTGGACGGGCCTCAGGCAGGATTACCTAGCACTGAGGTTACCGGTATGCAGACTAGGGCGGACTGGCGCCGACTGGTTCTGTATGATAAGGAATGGTCTGGGTTTTATAGTGGTTGAGGACAAAGGAAATTGTTCTAGAAGGTTCTGGCTGATGTAAGAGGATGTTATGGCTAGGTGTCGATAAGGATGTTCGAGAAGGTTCTGGCTGATGCAAGAGGATGTTATGGTTGGTTTATCTTGAAGGATGTTTATAAGATGAGATACGGGAGTTGTCGTGAGAGGATGTTGTGGTTTGCTGTCGATAAGGGTATCATGATTAATTTGGCTAAAGGATGTTTATGAGTTGGATTATCGGGAGGATGTTTATGAGATTGAGTTCGAGGAAGGGACTTATCTTGTGGGAAAGGAATGTCGAGCGGTTCCTACGCTACTTGTTTCCTTATCTCTATGTGATTAACTGTGGCGTGAATAATATCTTATAGTTAGGGTTACATACGTGTCTTACGCTCTATGGTTACATTCATATCTTATATGCTAAGGCTACATACGCGTCTTATATTTTACGGTTACATTCATATCTTATATTCTATGGCTACATACTCTTATATTCATCTCTTACGTTCTATGGCTATATACGTGTCCTATATTCTATGTCAACGTCGGAGGCCCGACGTCACACCTCCCCCCCTAGGAAAAGTCAATTTTTACGGAGGAAAAATTGGCTTCCCTGGTATTTCTCGCACTCGCAGAGTTTATTGGGGCTTTTGGGGACTTCACTTATTTGAGTTTATATGTCTCTATTAAGGAGGGGTAAAGGGGAGCACTTATCACTTCTTTTTGCACTAGGGTTTTGGTTCGACGGTAGCTCCGTCTGGCCGTATATTTTAGGGTGCCGTCTCCGCCGGTTGCCGATCTTGGTTGTTCGGGTAGTTGGGGTGGCTGTTGTTTGTTGTTCTTCCTCCATGGCCAACAAGATTGTCCAACATTTGTTCCCTGCATGTGCCGGGCTGGTTTCTTGCTGGGTTGCTTGCCTGGAGTCCTTTTCCCGGATGGTGGGATGGGGTGGTCCCTCGGGGTGTTTCCTCCTTGTTTAGGCTCGTATCCCGTGAAAACCCCGTTTTTGGTTAGCGCTGCCATCTCCGTGTCGTGGGTCCAGCTTGGTTTGCCGAATCCATTGAATTCCTTTGTTACTCCAAACAGCTCCCATAGGCCCAGTACATTCGGTCTGGTCCATCCCAGAGGCGTCTTTTCATCCCAAAGCCATTCTAGTTGTTCCCTGTTGAGTCTCCTTTCCTCTCGGGTATTCCTGATGCACTGGGTGCATTGGAAGTAGAATCCTTTTGGAATAAGTGCCCTGGCCAGTAGGCACTCCTGCTCCGAGTGATTCCAGTTCGCCCGCTTTGGGAAGGTAGGTTGTAGTATGCTGTGCTTGCCCATCGTTGCTATCGTTATAAGTAAGAGCACGAGAAGTACTGCTGTGTTGCGTATGTGCTGTCCGGTACTCGAGTGTCGAGGTTCTGCCTCGTCCGCGTTTATATTGGGGTTTTTTGTTATTGTTTTGAATGGGGGTGTCTCGTCCGAGGGAGTTTTGCTTATGATATGGACTCCCATCGTGGTTGTCCCTTCAAACAGTCTTACGCTATCTGCTCGTACCGCTCTCATCTTTCCATTCACACTTATCTTAATAATATCGCTTGTTAATACTTCGGCAACCTTATATGGGCCGACGTGTTTCCTTTCGCGTCCCGGTGCGTTTACAATTACTACGCGATCGCCTACTTTAAACCCGGGTGCGGGCGCCTGATTGTTCCGATATTGTCGAGCTCTTGCCCGTGCCCTTGTCAAGTTCTCCCGTGCGTCTACTACTGCCTGGGAAATTTTTGTGTCTAAGTTTCTCAGAAATTCGTCGTATGTTCTATCCGTGGTCATTGTTAGGGTTTCGCATGCCACGGGGGTCCGAGCAGGTCTTCCAAAAACCAACTCGTGCGGAGAGTATTGGGTTTCTTCAAGAACATTAGTATTAAAGCCGAGCATTGCCAGGTTCAGCCATTCGTCCCAGTTTTCTTTTTGCAAGTATGGTTTTAGATATTCTGTTAGCAACAGGTGCGATCGTTCGATGGGTCCGTTCCCTTGAGGGAGGAAAACAGTGGTTTGAAAATGGGCTATCTTAAATCTCCTCGCGACCGCTTTTACCAGTGCGTTTGTAAAACTTGTACTTTGGTCGGTGATGATTGCTTTGGGTGCCCCGAAACGACAGATGAAACTATCCACGAACGCGTCAGCTGTTTCAGCTGCTGATGTTTCCCGGAGAGGGATAGCGAGTGAGTACTTCGTGAGTAGGTCTTGAATAATTAGGATGTATCTGTTCCCTATATCCGTGCAAGGGAGAGGACCAATGGTATCGAAAGAAACTTTGTCGAAGGCTTTGCCCGCCGTGTCCGTTAGTGTCAGAGTCTGTCGGTTTCCCCTTCGCGTTAATTTTCGCAGCTGGCAACTTGCACATGTGTTCAATAACGTCCGTATGTCGTTTCTTAGCGTTGGCCAGTAGTATTTCCCTTTTATTTCGCGGTACGTTTCTTCGAATCCCCTGTGTTGTCTGGAGGACGAAACGTGACTCTCGATTAGTAGTTCTTGTCGTCTATCCTGCGCGGGTATGCGGACCTCGTGCGAGCATGCGAATATCGTCGTTCCCGTTCCGTCAAACAAATTTGCGATTACTTGTGCTGTATAGGTCCAAGGGACTACTGCAAAACTAGTGCGCGATATGCTAATAGAGGGTAATTTTAATTCGTCTGCGACGTTACTCAGTGATTGCATGCAAGCTAAAACGCCGTCAGGAGACGGTTCCTGTGTCGCCTTTAATGTGACGGGTAGTAAAATGATGTTACCTGCGGCTCTCCTGACAACACGGGGAATCGTGCACTCTAGATCGTTGGGTATCTGCAGTTTGTTTTCGTTTATCAGGTCTATACCTCCCTGATCCAGCGGGTGTTGATCTACCGTAACGAATACTGCTAAGTTATCCCGTCTCGTAATCAACCGGTCCCGGATATTTACTATTGTCGGCGTTGCCTGTCGAATACGATTGTCGTCGTCGTCGTCGTCACTTGGGTCGAGTGTATCGGTGTCAGTTTCATCGGTCTCGCGATCCGCAGTCGGTGCAGGTGGTCGAAATGACGTCTGTTCCCTCATGTCGGTTGCTGGCGGGTCGGAGTGGATAGGGAGGACTGGTGCCGGGTTTCGCGATAATGCGTCGGCGTTAACGTTATACTTCCCCGCTTTGTATACCACCTTATAATCGTACTCGTCCAATTTCAACCGCCAGCGAAGGAGTCTCGAGGTGGGATCCTTCACTGACGTCATCCACACCAACGGCCTATGGTCGGTAATAAGATTGAATTTCCTCCCGTACACGTAAGGCCTGAAATGCCGAACCGCGTGGACAATGGCTAAACACTCCTTTTCGATAGTAGAGTAATTTAATTCTGCCCCCTGCAATAATCGGGATGTGTAGGCTATCGGTCGATCCTGACCGATCTCGCCCTGGCTCAGAATTGCCCCGATTGCGTATCCGGACGCGTCTGTCGTTATGTGAAACGATTGGCTGAAATCCGGGTATCGGAGTATCGGTTCCGTGGACAATGCTTCCTTCAGAGTATTAAATGCCTGTACCTGCTCAGGTCCCCAAGCGAATTTGCTGGTTTTCTTTAGCAAGATCGTAAGGGGCCGTGCGATTCGCGAAAACCCGTCAATAAATCGGCGATAGTACCCGGCGAGACCCAAAAACTCCCTTACATTTTTGACCGATGTAGGCGCGGGAAAATCTCGAACCGCCCTTACCTTCTCCTGACACGGTTTAACTCCGTCTTTACCTATGACGTGCCCTAAGTACGCGACTTCGCGGCGCAAGAAGTTACACTTCGTGGGTTCTAACTTTAGGTTAGCTTGCCTAAGGCGCTTCGCTAGTTTGTTAAATTTATCCCTGTGCTCCTGCAGCGAGCTAGCGTAGTTTACAATGTCGTCTACATAGACGAATAGTTCGGACCCCTGCAATCCCGTGAGCACCACGTTCATAAGCCTCTGGAACGTTGCTGGTGCATTCTTTAGACCAAAGGGCATGCGAGCAAACTCGTAGTGACCGAAGGGGGTCGAGAAAGCCGTTTTCTCGGCGTCTTCCTTGGCCATTCCTACCTGATGAAACCCGCTCTTACAATCGAACACGCTAAAGTACTTAGCGCTTCCTAGCTGGTCCAAAATCTCCACAATATTGGGGATTGGGTGCGCGTCTGCCACAGATTTTTCATTTAACGCTCTGAAATCGATAACCATTCTCCACCTCTTGTTTCCCTGGGCATCGGGTTTCTTAGGGACCACCCACAAGGGCGAGTTATATGGGGATGTCGACGGTCGTACAATATCACTCTCTAATAATTCACGCATTTGGTTATCGATCTCTTGCTTGTGAATAGGGGGGTACCTGTACTGCTTCACGTGCACCGGGACGTTGTCGGTGGTTGGGATTCTGTGTTCCAGAACATGCGTTTTTCCCAGATATTCGCCCGGGAGGTGGAAGATGTCATGGTGTTCGCGGATCAATTCTCTAACGTGTTCTTTTTCCTCCGCGTTCAGATGTGCCAAGTCGATCAACTCTAAAACTTTATTTGCGCGGTCGTGGTCGGGCACGTGTTGGGAGACGACCGTGTTTACACTCGCGTGTGGTTCCTCAAACGACGGAATCCGCGAGATCTCATCGACATCTTCCACCTGTACAAAAGGTTCCTCTAATTCTACGTCTTTGTTGGAAAAGTTGGCTATTCTTACGATAGCCCTGCCTTGCCTTATTTTAACTAGAGCATCTCCCAATA
>NW_027474349.1:0-53066 GCF_050947335.1 Megachile rotundata | reverse complement strand
AAGTATAGTAATTGTCGTTCTATCGATCTTATAAGCATAATATGGCTAATAATATGAGTTAGATTGATAATAATAACAGCAATGAGTATAGCAATTGCCGTCCTATCGATCATATAAGCATAATATGGCTAATAATATGAGTTAGATTGATAATAATAAGGGTAATATGTATAGTAATTATCGTTCTATCGATCATATAAGCATAATATGGCTAATAATATGAGTTAGATTGATAATAATAACAGTAATGAGTATAGTAATTGTCGTCCTATCGATCATATAAGCATAATAAGGCTAATAATATGAGTTAGATTGATAATAATAAGAGTAGTATGTATAGTAATTATCGTTCTATCGATCATACAAGCATAATATGGCTAATAATATGAGTTAGATTGATAATAATAACAGTAATGAGTATAGTAATTCTCGTTCTATCGATCATATAAGCATAATATGGCTAATAATATGAGTTAGATTGATAATAGTGAGTGTAATAAGTGTAGTAAATGTCGTTCTATCGATCATATAAGCATAATATAGATAATAATATGAGTTAGATTGATAATAATAAGAGTAATGAGTATAGTAATTGTCGTTCTATCGATCATATAAGCATAATATGGCTAATAATATGAGTTAGATTGATAATAGTGAGTGTAATAAGTTTAGTAAATGTCGTTCTATCGATCATATAAGCACAATATAGCTAATAATATGAGTTAGATTGATAATAATAAGAGTAATAAGTATAGTAATTGTCGTTCTATCGTTCATATAAGCATAATATGGCTAATAATATGAGTTAGATTGATAAAAGTGAGTGTAATAAGTTTAGTAAATGTCGTTCTATCGATCATATAAGCATAATATAGCTAATAATATGAGTTAGATTGATAATAATAAGAGTAATGGGTATAGTAATTGTCGTTCTATCGATCATATATGCATAATATGGCTAATAATATGAGTTAGATTGATAATAATAAGAGTAATGAGTATAGTAATTGTCGTTCTATCGATCATATAAGCATAATATGGCTAATAATATGAGTTAGATTGATAATAGTGAGTGTAATAAGTATAGTAATTGTCGTTCTATCGATCATATAAGCAGAATATGGCTAATAATATGAGTTAGATTGATAATAGTAAGAGTAATGAGTATAGTAATTGTCGTACTATCGATCATATAAGCATAATGTGGCTAATAATATGAGTTAGATTGATAATAATAAGAGTAATAAGTATAGTAATTGTCGTTCTATCGGTCATATAACCATAATATGGCTAATAATATGAGTTAGATTGATAATAATAAGAGTAATGAGTATAGTAATTGTCGTTCCTTCGGTCATATAACCATAATATGGCTAATAATATGAGTTAGATTGATAATAATAGGAGTAATGAGTATAGTAATTGTCGTTCTATCGATCATATAACCATAATATGGCTAATAATATGAGTTACATTGATAATAGTGAGTGTAATAAGTATAGTAATTGTCGTTCTATCGATCATATAAGCAGAATATGGCTAATAATATGAGTTAGATTGATAATAGTAAGAGTAATGAGTATAGTAATTGTCGTACTATCGATCATATAAGCATAATGTGGCTAATAATATGAGTTAGATTGATAATAATAAGAGTAATAAGTATAGTAATTGTCGTTCTATCGGTCATATAACCATAATATGGCTAATAATATGAGTTGGATTGATAATAATAGGAGTAATGAGTATAGTAATTGTCGTTCTATCGATCATATAAGCATAATATGGCTAATAATATGAGTTAGATTGATAATAATAACAGTAATGAGTATAGTAATTGTCGTTCTATCGATCATATAAGCATAATATGGCTAATAATATGAGTTAGATTGATAATAGTGAGTGTAATAAGTATAGTAATTGTCGTTCTATCGATCATATAAGCATAATATGGCTAATAATATGAGTTAGATTGATAATAGTGAGTGTAATAAGTTTAGTAAATGTCGTTCTATCGATCATATAAGCATAATATAGCTAATAATATGAGTTAGATTGATAATAATAAGACTAATAAGTATAGTAATTGTCGTTCTATCGTTCATATAAGCATAATATGGCTAATAATATGAGTTAGATTGATAAAAGTGAGTGTAATAAGTTTAGTAAATGTCGTTCTATCGATCATATAAGCATAATATAGCGAATAATATGAGTTAGATTGATAATAATAAGAGTAATGGGTATAGTAATTGTCGTTCTATCGATCATATAAGCATAATATGGCTAATAATATGAGTTAGATTGATAATAATAAGAGTAATGAGTATAGTAATTGTCGTTCTATCGATCATATAAGCATAATATGGCTAATAATATGAGTTAGATTGATAATAGTGAGTGTAATAAGTATAGTAATTGTCGTTCTATCGATCATATAAGCAGAATATGGCTAATAATATGAGTTAGATTGATAATAGTAAGAGTAATGAGTATAGTAATTGTCGTACTATCGATCATATAAGCATAATGTGGCTAATAATATGAGTTAGATTGATAATAATAAGAGTAATAAGTATAGTAATTGTCGTTCTATCGGTCATATAACCATAATATGGCTAATAATATGAGTTAGATTGATAATAATAAGAGTAATGAGTATAGTAATTGTCGTTCCTTCGGTCATATAACCATAATATGGCTAATAATATGAGTTAGATTGATAATAATAGGAGTAATGAGTATAGTAATTGTCGTTCTATCGATCATATCTGCATAATATGGTTAATAATATGAGTTAGATTGATAATAGTGTGTGTAATAAGTTTAGTAAATGTCGTTCTATCGATCATATAAGCATAATATGGCTAATAATATGAGTTAGATTGATAATAATAAGAGTAGTGAGTATAGTAATTGTCGTTCTATCGATCATATCTGCATAATATGGTTAATAATATGAGTTAGATTGGTAATAGTGAGTGTAATAAGTATAGTATTGTCGTTCTATCGGTCATATGAGCATAATATGGCTAATAATATGAGTTAGATTGATAATAATAAGAGTAATAAGTATAGTAATTGTCGTTCTATCGAGCATATAAGCATAATATGGCTAATAATATGAGTTAGATTGATAATAGTGAGTGTAATAAGTATAGTAATTGTCGTTCTATCGATCATATAAGCAGAATATGGCTAATAATATGAGTTAGATTGATAATAGTAAGAGTAATGAGTATAGTAATTGTCGTACTATCGATCATATAAGCATAATGTGGCTAATAATATGAGTTAGATTGATAATAATAAGAGTAATAAGTATAGTAATTGTCATTCTATCGGTCATATAACCATAATATGGCTAATAATATGAGTTAGATTGATAATAATAGGAGTAATGAGTATAGTAATTGTCGTTCTATCGATCATATAAGCATAATATGGCTAATAATATGAGTTACATTGATAATAGTGAGTGTAATAAGTATAGTAATTGTCGTTCTATCGATCATATAAGCAGAATATGGCTAATAATATGAGTTAGATTGATAATAGTAAGAGTAATGAGTATAGTAATTGTCGTACTATCGATCATATAAGCATAATGTGGCTAATAATATGAGTTAGATTGATAATAATAAGAGTAATAAGTATAGTAATTGTCGTTCTATCGGTCATATAACCATAATATGGCTAATAATATGAGTTAGATTGATAATAATAGGAGTAATGAGTATAGTAATTGTCGTTCTATCGATCATATAAGCATAATATGGCTAATAATATGAGTTAGATTGATAATAATAACAGTAATGAGTATAGTAATTGTCGTTCTATCGATCATATAAGCATAATATGGCTAATAATATGAGTTAGATTGATAATAGTAAGAGTAATAAGTATAGTAATTGTCGTTCTATCGATCTTATAAGCATAATATGGCTAATAATATGAGTTAGATTGATAATAATAACAGCAATGAGTATAGCAATTGCCGTCCTATCGATCATATAAGCATAATATGGCTAATAATATGAGTTAGATTGATAATAATAAGGGTAATATGTATAGTAATTATCGTTCTATCGTTCATATAAGCATAATATGGCTAATAATATGAGTTAGATTGATAAAAGTGAGTGTAATAAGTTTAGTAAATGTCGTTCTATCGATCATATAAGCATAATATAGCTAATAATATGAGTTAGATTGATAATAATAAGAGTAATGGGTATAGTAATTGTCGTTCTATCGATCATATAAGCATAATATGGCTAATAATATGAGTTAGATTGATAATAATAAGAGTAATGAGTATAGTAATTGTCGTTCTATCGATCATATAAGCATAATATGGCTAATAATATGAGTTAGATTGATAATAGTGAGTGTAATAAGTATAGTAATTGTCGTTCTATCGATCATATAAGCAGAATATGGCTAATAATATGAGTTAGATTGATAATAGTAAGAGTAATGAGTATAGTAATTGTCGTACTATCGATCATATAAGCATAATGTGGCTAATAATATGAGTTAGATTGATAATAATAAGAGTAATGAGTATAGTAATTGTCGTTCTATCGATCATATAAGCATAATATGGCTAATAATATGAGTTAGATTGATAATAGTGAGTGTAATAAGTATAGTAATTGTCGTTCTATCGATCATATAAGCAGAATATGGCTAATAATATGAGTTAGATTGATAATAGTAAGAGTAATGAGTATAGTAATTGTCGTACTATCGATCATATAAGCATAATGTGGCTAATAATATGAGTTAGATTGATAATAATAAGAGTAATAAGTATAGTAATTGTCGTTCTATCGGTCATATAACCATAATATGGCTAATAATATGAGTTAGATTGATAATAATAAGAGTAATGAGTATAGTAATTGTCGTTCCTTCGGTCATATAACCATAATATGGCTAATAATATGAGTTAGATTGATAATAATAGGAGTAATGAGTATAGTAATTGTCGTTCTATCGATCATATCTGCATAATATGGTTAATAATATGAGTTAGATTGATAATAGTGTGTGTAATAAGTTTAGTAAATGTCGTTCTATCCATCATATAAGCATAATATGGCTAATAATATGAGTTAGATTGATAATAATAAGAGTAGTGAGTATAGTAATTGTCGTTCTATCGATCATATCTGCATAATATGGTTAATAATATGAGTTAGATTGGTAATAGTGAGTGTAATAAGTATAGTATTGTCGTTCTATCGGTCATATGAGCATAATATGGCTAATAATATGAGTTAGATTGATAATAATAAGAGTAATAAGTATAGTAATTGTCGTTCTATCGAGCATATAAGCATAATATGGCTAATAATATGAGTTAGATTGATAATAGTGAGTGTAATAAGTATAGTAATTGTCGTTCTATCGATCATATAAGCAGAATATGGCTAATAATATGAGTTAGATTGATAATAGTAAGAGTAATGAGTATAGTAATTGTCGTACTATCGATCATATAAGCATAATGTGGCTAATAATATGAGTTAGATTGATAAAAGTGAGTGTAATAAGTTTAGTAAATGTCGTTCTATCGATCATATAAGCATAATATAGCTAATAATATGAGTTAGATTGATAATAATAAGAGTAATGGGTATAGTAATTGTCGTTCTATCGATCATATAAGCATAATATGGCTAATAATATGAGTTAGATTGATAATAATAAGAGTAATGAGTATAGTAATTGTCGTTCTATCGATCATATAAGCATAATATGGCTAATAATATGAGTTAGATTGATAATAGTGAGTGTAATAAGTATAGTAATTGTCGTTCTATCGATCATATAAGCAGAATATGGCTAATAATATGAGTTAGATTGATAATAGTAAGAGTAATGAGTATAGTAATTGTCGTACTATCGATCATATAAGCATAATGTGGCTAATAATATGAGTTAGATTGATAATAATAAGAGTAATAAGTATAGTAATTGTCGTTCTATCGGTCATATAACCATAATATGGCTAATAATATGAGTTAGATTGATAATAATAAGAGTAATGAGTATAGTAATTGTCGTTCCTTCGGTCATATAACCATAATATGGCTAATAATATGAGTTAGATTGATAATAATAGGAGTAATGAGTATAGTAATTGTCGTTCTATCGATCATATCTGCATAATATGGTTAATAATATGAGTTAGATTGATAATAGTGTGTGTAATAAGTTTAGTAAATGTCGTTCTATCGATCATATAAGCATAATATGGCTAATAATATGAGTTAGATTGATAATAGTGAGTGTAATAAGTATAGTAATTGTCGTTCTATCGATCATATAAGCAGAATATGGCTAATAATATGAGTTAGATTGATAATAGTAAGAGTAATGAGTATAGTAATTGTCGTACTATCGATCATATAAGCATAATGTGGCTAATAATATGAGTTAGATTGATAATAATAAGAGTAATAAGTATAGTAATTGTCGTTCTATCGGTCATATAACCATAATATGGCTAATAATATGAGTTAGATTGATAATAATAAGAGTAATGAGTATAGTAATTGTCGTTCCTTCGGTCATATAACCATAATATGGCTAATAATATGAGTTAGATTGATAATAATAGGAGTAATGAGTATAGTAATTGTCGTTCTATCGATCATATCTGCATAATATGGTTAATAATATGAGTTAGATTGATAATAGTGTGTGTAATAAGTTTAGTAAATGTCGTTCTATCGATCATATAAGCATAATATGGCTAATAATATGAGTTAGATTGATAATAATAAGAGTAGTGAGTATAGTAATTGTCGTTCTATCGATCATATCTGCATAATATGGTTAATAATATGAGTTAGATTGGTAATAGTGAGTGTAATAAGTATAGTATTGTCGTTCTATCGGTCATATGAGCATAATATGGCTAATAATATGAGTTAGATTGATAATAATAAGAGTAATAAGTATAGTAATTGTCGTTCTATCGAGCATATAAGCATAATATGGCTAATAATATGAGTTAGATTGATAATAGTGAGTGTAATAAGTATAGTAATTGTCGTTCTATCGATCATATAAGCAGAATATGGCTAATAATATGAGTTAGATTGATAATAGTAAGAGTAATGAGTATAGTAATTGTCGTACTATCGATCATATAAGCATAATGTGGCTAATAATATGAGTTAGATTGATAATAATAAGAGTAATAAGTATAGTAATTGTCATTCTATCGGTCATATAACCATAATATGGCTAATAATATGAGTTAGATTGATAATAATAGGAGTAATGAGTATAGTAATTGTCGTTCTATCGATCATATAAGCATAATATGGCTAATAATATGAGTTACATTGATAATAGTGAGTGTAATAAGTATAGTAATTGTCGTTCTATCGATCATATAAGCAGAATATGGCTAATAATATGAGTTAGATTGATAATAGTAAGAGTAATGAGTATAGTAATTGTCGTACTATCGATCATATAAGCATAATGTGGCTAATAATATGAGTTAGATTGATAATAATAAGAGTAATAAGTATAGTAATTGTCGTTCTATCGGTCATATAACCATAATATGGCTAATAATATGAGTTAGATTGATAATAATAGGAGTAATGAGTATAGTAATTGTCGTTCTATCGATCATATAAGCATAATATGGCTAATAATATGAGTTAGATTGATAATAATAACAGTAATGAGTATAGTAATTGTCGTTCTATCGATCATATAAGCATAATATGGCTAATAATATGAGTTAGATTGATAATAGTAAGAGTAATAAGTATAGTAATTGTCGTTCTATCGATCTTATAAGCATAATATGGCTAATAATATGAGTTAGATTGATAATAATAACAGCAATGAGTATAGCAATTGCCGTCCTATCGATCATATAAGCATAATATGGCTAATAATATGAGTTAGATTGATAATAATAAGGGTAATATGTATAGTAATTATCGTTCTATCGATCATATAAGCATAATATGGCTAATAATATGAGTTAGATTGATAATAGTGAGTGTAATAAGTTTAGTAAATGTCGTTCTATCGATCATATAAGCATAATATAGCTAATAATATGAGTTAGATTGATAATAATAAGAGTAATAAGTATAGTAATTGTCGTTCTATCGTTCATATAAGCATAATATGGCTAATAATGAGTTAGATTGATAAAAGTGAGTGTAATAAGTTTAGTAAATGTCGTTCTATCGATCATATAAGCATAATATAGCTAATAATATGAGTTAGATTGATAATAATAAGAGTAATGGGTATAGTAATTGTCGTTCTATCGATCATATAAGCATAATATGGCTAATAATATGAGTTAGATTGATAATAATAAGAGTAATGAGTATAGTAATTGTCGTTCTATCGATCATATAAGCATAATATGGCTAATAATATGAGTTAGATTGATAATAGTGAGTGTAATAAGTATAGTAATTGTCGTTCTATCGATCATATAAGCAGAATATGGCTAATAATATGAGTTAGATTGATAATAGTAAGAGTAATGAGTATAGTAATTGTCGTACTATCGATCATATAAGCATAATGTGGCTAATAATATGAGTTAGATTGATAATAATAAGAGTAATGAGTATAGTAATTGTCGTTCTATCGATCATATAAGCATAATATGGCTAATAATATGAGTTAGATTGATAATAGTGAGTGTAATAAGTATAGTAATTGTCGTTCTATCGATCATATAAGCAGAATATGGCTAATAATATGAGTTAGATTGATAATAGTAAGAGTAATGAGTATAGTAATTGTCGTACTATCGATCATATAAGCATAATGTGGCTAATAATATGAGTTAGATTGATAATAATAAGAGTAATAAGTATAGTAATTGTCGTTCTATCGGTCATATAACCATAATATGGCTAATAATATGAGTTAGATTGATAATAATAAGAGTAATGAGTATAGTAATTGTCGTTCCTTCGGTCATATAACCATAATATGGCTAATAATATGAGTTAGATTGATAATAATAGGAGTAATGAGTATAGTAATTGTCGTTCTATCGATCATATCTGCATAATATGGTTAATAATATGAGTTAGATTGATAATAGTGTGTGTAATAAGTTTAGTAAATGTCGTTCTATCGATCATATAAGCATAATATGGCTAATAATATGAGTTAGATTGATAATAATAAGAGTAATGAGTATAGTAATTGTCGTTCCTTCGGTCATATAACCATAATATGGCTAATAATATGAGTTAGATTGATAATAATAGGAGTAATGAGTATAGTAATTGTCGTTCTATCGATCATATCTGCATAATATGGTTAATAATATGAGTTAGATTGATAATAGTGTGTGTAATAAGTTTAGTAAATGTCGTTCTATCGATCATATAAGCATAATATGGCTAATAATATGAGTTAGATTGATAATAGTGAGTGTAATAAGTATAGTAATTGTCGTTCTATCGATCATATAAGCAGAATATGGCTAATAATATGAGTTAGATTGATAATAGTAAGAGTAATGAGTATAGTAATTGTCGTACTATCGATCATATAAGCATAATGTGGCTAATAATATGAGTTAGATTGATAATAATAAGAGTAATAAGTATAGTAATTGTCGTTCTATCGGTCATATAACCATAATATGGCTAATAATATGAGTTAGATTGATAATAATAAGAGTAATGAGTATAGTAATTGTCGTTCCTTCGGTCATATAACCATAATATGGCTAATAATATGAGTTAGATTGATAATAATAGGAGTAATGAGTATAGTAATTGTCGTTCTATCGATCATATCTGCATAATATGGTTAATAATATGAGTTAGATTGATAATAGTGTGTGTAATAAGTTTAGTAAATGTCGTTCTATCGATCATATAAGCATAATGTGGCTAATAATATGAGTTAGATTGATAATAATAGGAGTAATGAGTATAGTAATTGTCGTTCTATCGATCATATAAGCATAATATGGCTAATAATATGAGTTACATTGATAATAGTGAGTGTAATAAGTATAGTAATTGTCGTTCTATCGATCATATAAGCAGAATATGGCTAATAATATGAGTTAGATTGATAATAGTAAGAGTAATGAGTATAGTAATTGTCGTACTATCGATCATATAAGCATAATGTGGCTAATAATATGAGTTAGATTGATAATAATAAGAGTAATAAGTATAGTAATTGTCGTTCTATCGGTCATATAACCATAATATGGCTAATAATATGAGTTAGATTGATAATAATAGGAGTAATGAGTATAGTAATTGTCGTTCTATCGATCATATAAGCATAATATGGCTAATAATATGAGTTAGATTGATAATAATAACAGTAATGAGTATAGTAATTGTCGTTCTATCGATCATATAAGCATAATATGGCTAATAATATGAGTTAGATTGATAATAGTAAGAGTAATAAGTATAGTAATTGTCGTTCTATCGATCTTATAAGCATAATATGGCTAATAATATGAGTTAGATTGATAATAATAACAGCAATGAGTATAGCAATTGCCGTCCTATCGATCATATAAGCATAATATGGCTAATAATATGAGTTAGATTGATAATAATAAGGGTAATATGTATAGTAATTATCGTTCTATCGATCATATAAGCATAATATGGCTAATAATATGAGTTAGATTGATAATAGTGAGTGTAATAAGTTTAGTAAATGTCGTTCTATCGATCATATAAGCATAATATAGCTAATAATATGAGTTAGATTGATAATAATAAGAGTAATAAGTATAGTAATTGTCGTTCTATCGTTCATATAAGCATAATATGGCTAATAATATGAGTTAGATTGATAAAAGTGAGTGTAATAAGTTTAGTAAATGTCGTTCTATCGATCATATAAGCATAATATAGCTAATAATATGAGTTAGATTGATAATAATAAGAGTAATGGGTATAGTAATTGTCGTTCTATCGATCATATAAGCATAATATGGCTAATAATATGAGTTAGATTGATAATAATAAGAGTAATGAGTATAGTAATTGTCGTTCTATCGATCATATAAGCATAATATGGCTAATAATATGAGTTAGATTGATAATAGTGAGTGTAATAAGTATAGTAATTGTCGTTCTATCGATCATATAAGCAGAATATGGCTAATAATATGAGTTAGATTGATAATAGTAAGAGTAATGAGTATAGTAATTGTCGTACTATCGATCATATAAGCATAATGTGGCTAATAATATGAGTTAGATTGATAATAATAAGAGTAATGAGTATAGTAATTGTCGTTCTATCGATCATATAAGCATAATATGGCTAATAATATGAGTTAGATTGATAATAGTGAGTGTAATAAGTATAGTAATTGTCGTTCTATCGATCATATAAGCAGAATATGGCTAATAATATGAGTTAGATTGATAATAGTAAGAGTAATGAGTATAGTAATTGTCGTACTATCGATCATATAAGCATAATGTGGCTAATAATATGAGTTAGATTGATAATAATAAGAGTAATAAGTATAGTAATTGTCGTTCTATCGGTCATATAACCATAATATGGCTAATAATATGAGTTAGATTGATAATAATAAGAGTAATGAGTATAGTAATTGTCGTTCCTTCGGTCATATAACCATAATATGGCTAATAATATGAGTTAGATTGATAATAATAGGAGTAATGAGTATAGTAATTGTCGTTCTATCGATCATATCTGCATAATATGGTTAATAATATGAGTTAGATTGATAATAGTGTGTGTAATAAGTATAGTAATTGTCGTTCTATCGATCATATAAGCATAATATGGCTAATAATATGAGTTAGATAGATAATAATAAGAGTAATGAGTATAGTTATTGTCGTTCTATCGATCGTATCTGCATAATGTGGTTAATAATATGAGTTAGATTGATAATAGTGAGTGTAATAAGTATAGTAATTGTCGTTCTATCGATCATATAAGCATAATATGGCTAATAATATGAGTTAGATTGATAATAGTGAGTGTAATAAGTATAGTAATTGTCGTTCTATCGATCATATAAGCAGAATATGGCTAATAATATGAGTTAGATTGATAATAGTAAGAGTAATAAGTATAGTAATTGTCGTTCTATCGATCTTATAAGCATAATATGGCTAATAATATGAGTTAGATTGATAATAATAACAGCAATGAGTATAGCAATTGCCGTCCTATCGATCATATAAGCATAATATGGCTAATAATATGAGTTAGATTGATAATAATAAGGGTAATATGTATAGTAATTATCGTTCTATCGATCATATAAGCATAATATGGCTAATAATATGAGTTAGATTGATAATAATAACAGTAGTGAGTATAGTAATTGTCGTCCTATCGATCATATAAGCATAATAAGGCTAATAATATGAGTTAGATTGATAATAATAAGAGTAGTATGTATAGTAATTATCGTTCTATCGATCATACAAGCATAATATGGCTAATAATATGAGTTAGATTGATAATAATAACAGTAATGAGTATAGTAATTGTCGTTCTATCGATCATATAAGCATAATATGGCTAATAATATGAGTTAGATTGATAATAGTGAGTGTAATAAGTGTAGTAAATGTCGTTCTATCGATCATATAAGCATAATATAGCTAATAATATGAGTTAGATTGATAATAATAAGAGTAATGAGTATAGTAATTGTCGTTCTATCGATCATATAAGCATAATATGGCTAATAATATGAGTTAGATTGATAATAGTGAGTGTAATAAGTTTAGTAAATGTCGTTCTATCGATCATATAAGCATAATATAGCTAATAATATGAGTTAGATTGATAATAATAAGAGTAATGAGTATAGTAATTGTCGTTCTATCGTTCATATAAGCATAATATGGCTAATAATATGAGTTAGATTGATAAAAGTGAGTGTAATAAGTTTAGTAAATGTCGTTCTATCGATCATATAAGCATAATATAGCTAATAATATGAGTTAGATTGATAATAATAAGAGTAATGGGTATAGTAATTGTCGTTCTATCGATCATATAAGCATAATATGGCTAATAATATGAGTTAGATTGATAATAATAAGAGTAATGAGTATAGTAATTGTCGTTCTATCGATCATATAAGCATAATATGGCTAATAATATGAGTTAGATTGATAATAGTGAGTGTAATAAGTATAGTAATTGTCGTTCTATCGATCATATAAGCAGAATATGGCTAATAATATGAGTTAGATTGATAATAGTAAGAGTAATGAGTATAGTAATTGTCGTACTATCGATCATATAAGCATAATGTGGCTAATAATATGAGTTAGATTGATAATAATAAGAGTAATAAGTATAGTAATTGTCGTTCTATCGGTCATATAACCATAATATGGCTAATAATATGAGTTAGATTGATAATAATAAGAGTAATGAGTATAGTAATTGTCGTTCCTTCGGTCATATAACCATAATATGGCTAATAATATGAGTTAGATTGATAATAATAGGAGTAATGAGTATAGTAATTGTCGTTCTATCGATCATATCTGCATAATATGGTTAATAATATGAGTTAGATTGATAATAGTGTGTGTAATAAGTTTAGTAAATGTCGTTCTATCGATCATATAAGCATAATATGGCTAATAATATGAGTTAGATTGATAATAATAAGAGTAGTGAGTATAGTAATTGTCGTTCTATCGATCATATCTGCATAATATGGTTAATAATATGAGTTAGATTGGTAATAGTGGGTGTAATAAGTATAGTATTGTCGTTCTATCGGTCATATGAGCATAATATGGCTAATAATATGAGTTAGATTGATAATAATAAGAGTAATAAGTATAGTAATTGTCGTTCTATCGAGCATATAAGCATAATATGGCTAATAATATGAGTTAGATTGATAATAGTGAGTGTAATAAGTATAGTAATTGTCGTTCTATCGATCATATAAGCAGAATATGGCTAATAATATGAGTTAGATTGATAATAGTAAGAGTAATGAGTATAGTAATTGTCGTACTATCGATCATATAAGCATAATGTGGCTAATAATATGAGTTAGATTGATAATAATAAGAGTAATAAGTATAGTAATTGTCATTCTATCGGTCATATAACCATAATATGGCTAATAATATGAGTTAGATTGATAATAATAGGAGTAATGAGTATAGTAATTGTCGTTCTATCGATCATATAAGCATAATACGGCTAATAATATGAGTTACATTGATAATAGTGAGTGTAATAAGTATAGTAATTGTCGTTCTATCGATCATATAAGCAGAATATGGCTAATAATATGAGTTAGATTGATAATAGTAAGAGTAATGAGTATAGTAATTGTCGTACTATCGATCATATAAGCATAATGTGGCTAATAATATGAGTTAGATTGATAATAATAAGAGTAATAAGTATAGTAATTGTCGTTCTATCGGTCATATAACCATAATATGGCTAATAATATGAGTTAGATTGATAATAATAGGAGTAATGAGTATAGTAATTGTCGTTCTATCGATCATATAAGCATAATATGGCTAATAATATGAGTTAGATTGATAATAATAACAGTAATGAGTATAGTAATTGTCGTTCTATCGATCATATAAGCATAATATGGCTAATAATATGAGTTAGATTGATAATAGTGAGTGTAATAAGTATAGTAATTGTCGTTCTATCGATCATATAAGCAGAATATGGCTAATAATATGAGTTAGATTGATAATAGTAAGAGTAATGAGTATAGTAATTGTCGTACTATCGATCATATAAGCATAATGTGGCTAATAATATGAGTTAGATTGATAATAATAAGAGTAATAAGTATAGTAATTGTCGTTCTATCGGCCATATAACCATAAT
Organism: Megachile rotundata; assembly: GCF_050947335.1. Lineage (NCBI taxonomy): Eukaryota > Metazoa > Arthropoda > Insecta > Hymenoptera > Megachilidae > Megachile > Megachile rotundata. The sequence continues at coordinate 38,174 of NW_027474349.1, read as the reverse complement.
ATGGCTAATAATATGAGTTAGATTGATAATAATAAGAGTAATGAGTATAGTAATTGTCGTTCTATCGGTCATATAACCATAATATGGCTAATAATATGAGTTAGATTGATAATAATAGGAGTAATGAGTATATTAATTGTCGTTCTATCGGTCATATCTGCATAATATGGTTAATAATATGAGTTAGATTGATAATAGTGTGTGTAATAAGTTTAGTAAATGTCGTTCTATCGATCATATAAGCATAATATGGCTAATAATATGAGTTAGATTGATAATAATAAGAGTAGTGAGTATAGTAATTGTCGTTCTATCGATCATATCTGCATAATATGGTTAATAATATGAGTTAGATTGGTAATAGTGAGTGTAATAAGTATAGTAATTGTCGTTCTATCGGTCATATGAGCATAATATGGCTAATAATATGAGTTAGATTGATAATAATAAGAGTAATAAGTATAGTAATTGTCGTTCTATCGATCATATAAGCATAATATGGCTAATAATATGAGTTAGATTGATAATAGTGAGTGTAATAAGTATAGTAATTGTCGTTCTATCGATCATATAAGCAGAATATGGCTAATAATATGAGTTAGATTGATAATAGTAAGAGTAATGAGTATAGTAATTGTCGTTCTATCGATCATATAAGCATAATATAGCTAATAATATGAGTTAGATTGATAATAATAAGAGTAATCAGTACAGTAATTGTCGTTCTATCGATCATATAAGCATAGTATGGCTAATAATATGAGTTAGATTGATAATAATAAGAGTAATGAGTCTAGTAATTGTCGTTCTATCGATCATATCTGCATAATATGGTTAATAATATGAGTTAGATTGATAATAATAAGAGTAATGAGTATAGTAATTGTCGTTCTATCGATCATATCTGCATAATATGGTTAATAATATGAGTTACATTGATAATAGTGAGTGTAATAAGTTTAGTAAATGTCGTTCTATCGATCATATAAGCATAATATAGCTAATAATATGAGTTACATTGATAATAATAAGAGTAATAAGTATAGTAATTGTCGTTCTATCGATCTTATAAGCATAATATGGCTAATAATATGAGTTAGATTGATAATAATAACAGCAATGAGTATAGTAATTGTCGTTCTATCGATCATATAAGCATAATATGGCTAATAATATGAGTTAGATTGATAATAGTGAGTGTAATAAGTATAGTAATTGTCGTTCTATCGATCATATAAGCAGAATATGGCTAATAATATGAGTTAGATTGATAATAGTAAGAGTAATGAGTATAGTAATTGTCGTACTATCGATCATATAAGCATAATGTGGCTAATAATATGAGTTAGATTGATAATAATAAGAGTAATAAGTATAGTAATTGTCGTTCTATCGGTCATATAACCATAATATGGCTAATAATATGAGTTAGATTGATAATAATAGGAGTAATGAGTATAGTACTTGTCGTTCTATCGATCATATCTGCATAATATGGTTAATAATATGAGTTAGATTGATAATAGTGTGTGTAATAAGTTTAGTAAATGTCGTTCTATCGATCATATAAGCATAATATGGCTAATAATATGAGTTAGATTGATAATAATAAGAGTAGTGAGTATAGTAATTGTCGTTCTATCGATCATATCTGCATAATATGGTTAATAATATGAGTTAGATTGGTAATAGTGAGTGTAATAAGTATAGTAATTGTCGTTCTATCGGTCATATGAGCATAATATGGCTAATAATATGAGTTAGATTGATAATAATAAGAGTAATAAGTATAGTAATTGTCGTTCTATCGATCATATAAGCATAATATGGCTAATAATATGAGTTAGATTGATAATAGTGAGTGTAATAAGTATAGTAATTGTCGTTCTATCGATCATATAAGCAGAATATGGCTAATAATATGAGTTAGATTGATAATAGTAAGAGTAATGAGTATAGTAATTGTCGTACTATCGATCATATAAGCATAATGTGGCTAATAATATGAGTTAGATTGATAATAATAAGAGTAATAAGTATAGTAATTGTCATTCTATCGGTCATATAACCATAATATGGCTAATAATATGAGTTAGATTGATAATAATAGGAGTAATGAGTATAGTAATTGTCGTTCTATCGATCATATAAGCATAATATGGCTAATAATATGAGTTAGATTGATAATAGTGAGTGTAATAAGTATAGTAATTGTCGTTCTATCGATCATATAAGCAGAATATGGCTAATAATATGAGTTAGATTGATAATAGTAAGAGTAATGAGTATAGTAATTGTCGTACTATCGATCATATAAGCATAATGTGGCTAATAATATGAGTTAGATTGATAATAATAAGAGTAATAAGTATAGTAATTGTCGTTCTATCGGTCATATAACCATAATATGGCTAATAATATGAGTTAGATTGATAATAATAGGAGTAATGAGTATAGTAATTGTCGTTCTATCGATCATATCTGCATAATATGGTTAATAATATGAGTTAGATTGATAATAGTGTGTGTAATAAGTATAGTAATTGTCGTTCTATCGATCATATAAGCATAATGTGGCTAATAATATGAGTTAGATTGATAATAACAAGAGTAATGAGTATAGTAATTGTCGTTCAATCGATCATATCTGCATTATATGGTTAATAATATGAGTTAGATTGATAATAGTGAGTGTAATAAGTATAGTAAATGTCTCTCTATCGATCATATAAGCATAAAATGGCTAATAATATGAGTTAGATAGATAATAATAAGAGTAATGAGTATAGTTATTGTCGTTCTATCGATCGTATCTGCATAATGTGGTTAATAATATGAGTTAGATTGATAATAGTGAGTGTAATAAGTATAGTAATTGTCGTTCTATCGATCATATAAGCATAATATGGCTAATAATATGAGTTAGATTGATAATAATAAGAGTAATAAGTACAGTAATTGTCGTTCTATCGATCATATAAGCATAATATGGCTAATAATATGAGTTAGATTGATAAAAGTGAGTGTAATAAGTTTAGTAAATGTCGTTCTATCGATCATATAAGCATAATATAGCTAATAATATGAGTTAGATTGATAATAATAAGAGTAATGAGTATAGTAATTGTCGTTCTATCGATCATATAAGCATAGTATGGCTAATAATATGAGTTAGATTGATAATAATAAGAGTAATGAGTCTAGTAATTGTCGTTCTATCGATCATATCTGCATAATATGGTTAATAATATGAGTTAGATTGATAATAATAAGAGTAATGAGTATAGTAATTGTCGTTCTATCGATCATATCTGCATAATATGGTTAATAATATGAGTTACATTGATAATAGTGAGTGTAATAAGTTTAGTAAATGTCGTTCTATCCATCATATAAGCATAATATAGCTAATAATATGAGTTACATTGATAATAATAAGAGTAATAAGTATAGTAATTGTCGTTCTATCGATCATATAAGCATAATATGGCTAATAATATGAGTTAGATTGATAATAATAACAGTAATGAGTATAGTAATTGTCGTCCTATCGATCATATAAGCATAATATGGCTAATAATATGAGTTAGATTGATAATAATAAGAGTAATGAGTATAGTAATTGTCGTTCTATCGATCATATCTGCATAATATGGTTAATAATATGAGTTAGATTGATAATAGTGAGTGTAATAAGTTTAGTAAATGTCGTTTTATCGATCATATAAGCATAATATAGCTAATAATATGAGTTACATTGATAATAATAAGAGTAATGAGTATAGTAATTGTCGTTCTATCGATCATATAAGCATAATATGACTAATAATATGAGTTAGATTGATAATAATAACAGTAATGAGTATAGTAATTGTCGTCCTATCGATCATATAAGCATAATATGGCTAATAATATGAGTTAGATTGATAATAATAAGAGTAATATGTATAGTAATTATCGTTCTATCGATCATATAAGCATAATATGCCTAATAATATGAGTTAGATTGATAATAATAAGAATAATGAGTCTAGTAATTGTCGTTCTATCGATCATATCTGCATAATATGGTTAATAATATGAGTTAGATTGATAATAATAAGAGTAATGAGTATAGTAATTGTCGTCCTATCGATCATATCTGCATAATATGGTTAATAATATGAGTTACATTGATAATAGTGAGTGTAATAAGTTTAGTAAATGTCGTTCTATCGATCATATAAGCATAATATAGCTAATAATATGTTATATTGATAATAATAAGAGTAATAAGTATAGTAATTGTCGTTCTATCGATCTTATAAGCATAATATGGCTAATAATATGAGTTAGATTGATAATAATAACAGCAATGAGTATAGCAATTGCCGTCCTATCGATCATATAAGCATAATATGGCTAATAATATGAGTTAGATTGATAATAATAAGGGTAATATGTATAGTAATTATCGTTCTATCGATCATATAAGCATAATATGGCTAATAATATGAGTTAGATTGATAATAATAACAGTAATGAGTATAGTAATTGTCGTCCTATCGATCATATAAGCATAATAAGGCTAATAATATGAGTTAGATTGATAATAATAAGAGTAGTATGTATAGTAATTATCGTTCTATCGATCATACAAGCATAATATGGCTAATAATATGAGTTAGATTGATAATAATAACAGTAATGAGTATAGTAATTGTCGTCCTATCGATCATATAAGCAGAATATGGCTAATAATATGAGTTAGATTGATAATAGTAAGAGTAATGAGTATAGCAATTGTCGTACTATCGATCATATAAGCATAATGTGGCTAATAATATGAGTTAGATTGATAATAATAAGAGTAATGAGTCTAGTAATTGTCGTTCTATCGATCATATCTGCATAATATGGTTAATAATATTAGTTAGAATGATAACAGTGAGTGTAATAAGTTTAGTGATTGTCGTTCTATCGATAATATAAGCATAATATGGCTAATAATATGATTTAGATTGATAATAGTGAGTGTAATAAGTGTAGTAAATGTCGTTCTATCGATCATATAAGCATAATATAGCTAATAATATGAGTTAGATTGATAATAATAAGAGTAATGAGTATAGTAATTGTCGTTCTATCGATCATATAAGCATAATATGGCTAATAATATGAGTTAGATTGATAATAGTGAGTGTAATAAGTTTAGTAAATGTCGTTCTATCGATCATATAAGCATAATATAGCTAATAATATGAGTTACATTGTTAATAATAAGAGTAATAAGTATAGTAATTGTCGTTCTATCGGTCATATAACCATAATATGGCTAATAATATGAGTTAGATTGATAATAATAGGAGTAATGAGTATAGTAATTGTCGTACTATCGATCATATAAGCATAATGTGGCTAATAATATGAGTTAGATTGATAATAATAAGAGTAATAAGTATAGTAATTGTCGTTCTATCGATCATATCTGCATAATATGGTTAATAATATGAGTTAGATTGATAATAGTGTGTGTAATAAGTTTAGTAAATGTCGTTCTATCGATCATATAAGCATAATATGGCTAATAATATGAGTTAGATTGATAATAATAAGAGTAGTGAGTATAGTAATTGTCGTTCTATCGATCATATCTGCATAATATGGTTAATAATATGAGTTAGATTGGTAATAGTGAGTGTAATAAGTATAGTAATTGTCGTTCTATCGGTCATATGAGCATAATATGGCTAATAATATGAGTTAGATTGATAATAATAAGAGTAATAAGTATAGTAATTGTCGTTCTATCGATCATATAAGCATAATATGGCTAATAATATGAGTTAGATTGATAATAGTGAGTGTAATAAGTATAGTAATTGTCGTTCTATCGATCATATAAGCAGAATATGGCTAATAATATGAGTTAGATTGATAATAGTAAGAGTAATGAGTATAGTAATTGTCGTACTATCGATCATATAAGCATAATGTGGCTAATAATATGAGTTAGATTGATAATAATAAGAGTAATAAGTATAGTAATTGTCATTCTATCGGTCATATAACCATAATATGGCTAATAATATGAGTTAGATTGATAATAATAGGAGTAATGAGTATAGCAATTGTCGTTCTATCGATCATATAAGCATAATATGGCTAATAATATGAGTTAGATTGATAATAGTGAGTGTAATAAGTATAGTAATTGTCGTTCTATCGATCATATAAGCAGAATATGGCTAATAATATGAGTTAGATTGATAATAGTAAGAGTAATGAGTATAGTAATTGTCGTACTATCGATCATATAAGCATAATGTGGCTAATAATATGAGTTAGATTGATAATAATAAGAGTAATAAGTATAGTAATTGTCGTTCTATCGATCATATAAGCAGAATATGGCTAATAATATGAGTTAGATTGATAATAGTAAGAGTAATGAGTATAGTAATTGTCGTACTATCGATCATATAAGCATAATGTGGCTAATAATATGAGTTAGATTGATAATAATAAGAGTAATAAGTATAGTAATTGTCGTTCTATCGGTCATATAACCATAATATGGCTAATAATATGAGTTAGATTGATAATAATAGGAGTAATGAGTATAGTAATTGTCGTTCTATCGATCATATCTGCATAATATGGTTAATAATATGAGTTAGATTGATAATAGTGTGTGTAATAAGTATAGTAATTGTCGTTCTATCGATCATATAAGCATAATATGGCTAATAATATGAGTTAGATAGATAATAATAAGAGTAATGAGTATAGTTATTGTCGTTCTATCGATCGTATCTGCATAATGTGGTTAATAATATGAGTTAGATTGATAATAGTGAGTGTAATAAGTATAGTAATTGTCGTTCTATCGATCATATAAGCATAATATGGCTAATAATATGAGTTAGATTGATAATAGTGAGTGTAATAAGTATAGTAATTGTCGTTCTATCGATCATATAAGCAGAATATGGCTAATAATATGAGTTAGATTGATAATAGTAAGAGTAATAAGTATAGTAATTGTCGTTCTATCGATCTTATAAGCATAATATGGCTAATAATATGAGTTAGATTGATAATAATAACAGCAATGAGTATAGCAATTGCCGTCCTATCGATCATATAAGCATAATATGGCTAATAATATGAGTTAGATTGATAATAATAAGGGTAATATGTATAGTAATTATCGTTCTATCGATCATATAAGCATAATATGGCTAATAATATGAGTTAGATTGATAATAATAACAGTAGTGAGTATAGTAATTGTCGTCCTATCGATCATATAAGCATAATAAGGCTAATAATATGAGTTAGATTGATAATAATAAGAGTAGTATGTATAGTAATTATCGTTCTATCGATCATACAAGCATAATATGGCTAATAATATGAGTTAGATTGATAATAATAACAGTAATGAGTATAGTAATTGTCGTTCTATCGATCATATAAGCATAATATGGCTAATAATATGAGTTAGATTGATAATAGTGAGTGTAATAAGTGTAGTAAATGTCGTTCTATCGATCATATAAGCATAATATAGCTAATAATATGAGTTAGATTGATAATAATAAGAGTAATGAGTATAGTAATTGTCGTTCTATCGATCATATAAGCATAATATGGCTAATAATATGAGTTAGATTGATAATAGTGAGTGTAATAAGTTTAGTAAATGTCGTTCTATCGATCATATAAGCATAATATAGCTAATAATATGAGTTAGATTGATAATAATAAGAGTAATAAGTATAGTAATTGTCGTTCTATCGTTCATATAAGCATAATATGGCTAATAATATGAGTTAGATTGATAAAAGTGAGTGTAATAAGTTTAGTAAATGTCGTTCTATCGATCATATAAGCATAATATAGCTAATAATATGAGTTAGATTGATAATAATAAGAGTAATGGGTATAGTAATTGTCGTTCTATCGATCATATAAGCATAATATGGCTAATAATATGAGTTAGATTGATAATAATAAGAGTAATGAGTATAGTAATTGTCGTTCTATCGATCATATAAGCATAATATGGCTAATAATATGAGTTAGATTGATAATAGTGAGTGTAATAAGTATAGTAATTGTCGTTCTATCGATCATATAAGCAGAATATGGCTAATAATATGAGTTAGATTGATAATAGTAAGAGTAATGAGTATAGTAATTGTCGTACTATCGATCATATAAGCATAATGTGGCTAATAATATGAGTTAGATTGATAATAATAAGAGTAATAAGTATAGTAATTGTCGTTCTATCGGTCATATAACCATAATATGGCTAATAATATGAGTTAGATTGATAATAATAAGAGTAATGAGTATAGTAATTGTCGTTCCTTCGGTCATATAACCATAATATGGCTAATAATATGAGTTAGATTGATAATAATAGGAGTAATGAGTATAGTAATTGTCGTTCTATCGATCATATCTGCATAATATGGTTAATAATATGAGTTAGATTGATAATAGTGTGTGTAATAAGTTTAGTAAATGTCGTTCTATCGATCATATAAGCATAATATGGCTAATAATATGAGTTAGATTGATAATAATAAGAGTAGTGAGTATAGTAATTGTCGTTCTATCGATCATATCTGCATAATATGGTTAATAATATGAGTTAGATTGGTAATAGTGAGTGTAATAAGTATAGTATTGTCGTTCTATCGGTCATATGAGCATAATATGGCTAATAATATGAGTTAGATTGATAATAATAAGAGTAATAAGTATAGTAATTGTCGTTCTATCGAGCATATAAGCATAATATGGCTAATAATATGAGTTAGATTGATAATAGTGAGTGTAATAAGTATAGTAATTGTCGTTCTATCGATCATATAAGCAGAATATGGCTAATAATATGAGTTAGATTGATAATAGTAAGAGTAATGAGTATAGTAATTGTCGTACTATCGATCATATAAGCATAATGTGGCTAATAATATGAGTTAGATTGATAATAATAAGAGTAATAAGTATAGTAATTGTCATTCTATCGGTCATATAACCATAATATGGCTAATAATATGAGTTAGATTGATAATAATAGGAGTAATGAGTATAGTAATTGTCGTTCTATCGATCATATAAGCATAATACGGCTAATAATATGAGTTACATTGATAATAGTGAGTGTAATAAGTATAGTAATTGTCGTTCTATCGATCATATAAGCAGAATATGGCTAATAATATGAGTTAGATTGATAATAGTAAGAGTAATGAGTATAGTAATTGTCGTTCTATCGGTCATATAACCATAATATGGCTAATAATATGAGTTAGATTGATAATAATAGGAGTAATGAGTATAGTAATTGTCGTTCTATCGATCATATAAGCATAATATGGCTAATAATATGAGTTAGATTGATAATAATAACAGTAATGAGTATAGTAATTGTCGTTCTATCGATCATATAAGCATAATATGGCTAATAATATGAGTTAGATTGATAATAGTGAGTGTAATAAGTATAGTAATTGTCGTTCTATCGATCATATAAGCAGAATATGGCTAATAATATGAGTTAGATTGATAATAGTAAGAGTAATGAGTATAGTAATTGTCGTACTATCGATCATATAAGCATAATGTGGCTAATAATATGAGTTAGATTGATAATAATAAGAGTAATAAGTATAGTAATTGTCGTTCTATCGGCCATATAACCATAATATGGCTAATAATATGAGTTAGATTGATAATAATAAGAGTAATGAGTATAGTAATTGTCGTTCTATCGGTCATATAACCATAATATGGCTAATAATATGAGTTAGATTGATAATAATAGGAGTAATGAGTATATTAATTGTCGTTCTATCGGTCATATCTGCATAATATGGTTAATAATATGAGTTAGATTGATAATAGTGTGTGTAATAAGTTTAGTAAATGTCGTTCTATCGATCATATAAGCATAATATGGCTAATAATATGAGTTAGATTGATAATAATAAGAGTAGTGAGTATAGTAATTGTCGTTCTATCGATCATATCTGCATAATATGGTTAATAATATGAGTTAGATTGGTAATAGTGAGTGTAATAAGTATAGTAATTGTCGTTCTATCGGTCATATGAGCATAATATGGCTAATAATATGAGTTAGATTGATAATAATAAGAGTAATAAGTATAGTAATTGTCGTTCTATCGATCATATAAGCATAATATGGCTAATAATATGAGTTAGATTGATAATAGTGAGTGTAATAAGTATAGTAATTGTCGTTCTATCGATCATATAAGCAGAATATGGCTAATAATATGAGTTAGATTGATAATAGTAAGAGTAATGAGTATAGTAATTGTCGTACTATCGATCATATAAGCATAATGTGGCTAATAATATGAGTTAGATTGATAATAATAAGAGTAATAAGTATAGTAATTGTCATTCTATCGGTCATATAACCATAATATGGCTAATAATATGAGTTAGATTGATAATAATAGGAGTAATGAGTATAGTAATTGTCGTTCTATCGATCATATAAGCATAATACGGCTAATAATATGAGTTACATTGATAATAGTGAGTGTAATAAGTATAGTAATTGTCGTTCTATCGATCATATAAGCAGAATATGGCTAATAATATGAGTTAGATTGATAATAGTAAGAGTAATGAGTATAGTAATTGTCGTACTATCGATCATATAAGCATAATGTGGCTAATAATATGAGTTAGATTGATAATAATAAGAGTAATAAGTATAGTAATTGTCGTTCTATCGGTCATATAACCATAATATGGCTAATAATATGAGTTAGATTGATAATAATAGGAGTAATGAGTATAGTAATTGTCGTTCTATCGATCATATCTGCATAATATGGTTAATAATATGAGTTAGATTGATAATAGTGTGTGTAATAAGTATAGTAATTGTCGTTCTATCGATCATATAAGCATAATGTGGCTAATAATATGAGTTAGATTGATAATAACAAGAGTAATGAGTATAGTAGTTGTCGTTCAATCGATCATATCTGCATTATATGGTTAATAATATGAGTTAGATTGATAATAGTGAGTGTAATAAGTATAGTAATTGTCGCTCTATCGATCATATAAGCATAATATGGCTAATAATATGAGTTAGATAGATAATAATAAGAGTAATGAGTATAGTTATTGTCGTTCTATCGATCGTATCTGCATAATGTGGTTAATAATATGAGTTAGATTGATAATAGTGAGTGTAATAAGTATAGTAATTGTCGTTCTATCGATCATATAAGCATAATATGGCTAATAATATGAGTTAGATTGATAATAATAAGAGTAATAAGTACAGTAATTGTCGTTCTATCGATCATATAAGCATAATATGGCTAATAATATGAGTTAGATTGATAAAAGTGAGTGTAATAAGTTTAGTAAATGTCGTTCTATCGATCATATAAGCATAATATAGCTAATAATATGAGTTAGATTGATAATAATAAGAGTAATGAGTACAGTAATTGTCGTTCTATCGATCATATAAGCATAGTATGGCTAATAATATGAGTTAGATTGATAATAATAAGAGTAATGAGTCTAGTAATTGTCGTTCTATCGATCATATCTGCATAATATGGTTAATAATATGAGTTAGATTGATAATAATAAGAGTAATGAGTATAGTAATTGTCGTTCTATCGATCATATCTGCATAATATGGTTAATAATATGAGTTACATTGATAATAGTGAGTGTAATAAGTTTAGTAAATGTCGTTCTATCGATCATATAAGCATAATATAGCTAATAATATGAGTTACATTGATAATAATAAGAGTAATAAGTATAGTAATTGTCGTTCTATCGGCCATATAACCATAATATGGCTAATAATATGAGTTAGATTGATAATAATAAGAGTAATGAGTATAGTAATTGTCGTTCTATCGGTCATATAACCATAATATGGCTAATAATATGAGTTAGATTGATAATAATAGGAGTAATGAGTATATTAATTGTCGTTCTATCGGTCATATCTGCATAATATGGTTAATAATATGAGTTAGATTGATAATAGTGTGTGTAATAAGTTTAGTAAATGTCGTTCTATCGATCATATAAGCATAATATGGCTAATAATATGAGTTAGATTGATAATAATAAGAGTAGTGAGTATAGTAATTGTCGTTCTATCGATCATATCTGCATAATATGGTTAATAATATGAGTTAGATTGGTAATAGTGAGTGTAATAAGTATAGTAATTGTCGTTCTATCGGTCATATGAGCATAATATGGCTAATAATATGAGTTAGATTGATAATAATAAGAGTAATAAGTATAGTAATTGTCGTTCTATCGATCATATAAGCATAATATGGCTAATAATATGAGTTAGATTGATAATAGTGAGTGTAATAAGTATAGTAATTGTCGTTCTATCGATCATATAAGCAGAATATGGCTAATAATATGAGTTAGATTGATAATAGTAAGAGTAATGAGTATAGTAATTGTCGTACTATCGATCATATAAGCATAATGTGGCTAATAATATGAGTTAGATTGATAATAATAAGAGTAATAAGTATAGTAATTGTCATTCTATCGGTCATATAACCATAATATGGCTAATAATATGAGTTAGATTGATAATAATAGGAGTAATGAGTATAGTAATTGTCGTTCTATCGATCATATAAGCATAATACGGCTAATAATATGAGTTACATTGATAATAGTGAGTGTAATAAGTATAGTAATTGTCGTTCTATCGATCATATAAGCAGAATATGGCTAATAATATGAGTTAGATTGATAATAGTAAGAGTAATGAGTATAGTAATTGTCGTACTATCGATCATATAAGCATAATGTGGCTAATAATATGAGTTAGATTGATAATAATAAGAGTAATAAGTATAGTAATTGTCGTTCTATCGGTCATATAACCATAATATGGCTAATAATATGAGTTAGATTGATAATAATAGGAGTAATGAGTATAGTAATTGTCGTTCTATCGATCATATCTGCATAATATGGTTAATAATATGAGTTAGATTGATAATAGTGTGTGTAATAAGTATAGTAATTGTCGTTCTATCGATCATATAAGCATAATGTGGCTAATAATATGAGTTAGATTGATAATAACAAGAGTAATGAGTATAGTAGTTGTCGTTCAATCGATCATATCTGCATTATATGGTTAATAATATGAGTTAGATTGATAATAGTGAGTGTAATAAGTATAGTAATTGTCGCTCTATCGATCATATAAGCATAATATGGCTAATAATATGAGTTAGATAGATAATAATAAGAGTAATGAGTATAGTTATTGTCGTTCTATCGATCGTATCTGCATAATGTGGTTAATAATATGAGTTAGATTGATAATAGTGAGTGTAATAAGTATAGTAATTGTCGTTCTATCGATCATATAAGCATAATATGGCTAATAATATGAGTTAGATTGATAATAATAAGAGTAATAAGTACAGTAATTGTCGTTCTATCGATCATATAAGCATAATATGGCTAATAATATGAGTTAGATTGATAAAAGTGAGTGTAATAAGTTTAGTAAATGTCGTTCTATCGATCATATAAGCATAATATAGCTAATAATATGAGTTAGATTGATAATAATAAGAGTAATGAGTACAGTAATTGTCGTTCTATCGATCATATAAGCATAGTATGGCTAATAATATGAGTTAGATTGATAATAATAAGAGTAATGAGTCTAGTAATTGTCGTTCTATCGATCATATCTGCATAATATGGTTAATAATATGAGTTAGATTGATAATAATAAGAGTAATGAGTATAGTAATTGTCGTTCTATCGATCATATCTGCATAATATGGTTAATAATATGAGTTACATTGATAATAGTGAGTGTAATAAGTTTAGTAAATGTCGTTCTATCGATCATATAAGCATAATATAGCTAATAATATGAGTTACATTGATAATAATAAGAGTAATAAGTATAGTAATTGTCGTTCTATCGATCTTATAAGCATAATATGGCTAATAATATGAGTTAGATTGATAATAATAACAGCAATGAGTATAGCAATTGCCGTCCTATCGATCATATAAGCATAATATGGCTAATAATATGAGTTAGATTGATAATAATAAGGGTAATATGTATAGTAATTATCGTTCTATCGATCATATAAGCATAATATGGCTAATAATATGAGTTAGATTGATAATAATAACAGTAATGAGTATAGTAATTGTCGTCCTATCGATCATATAAGCATAATAAGGCTAATAATATGAGTTAGATTGATAATAATAAGAGTAGTATGTATAGTAATTATCGTTCTATCGATCATACAAGCATAATATGGCTAATAATATGAGTTAGATTGATAATAATAACAGTAATGAGTATAGTAATTGTCGTCCTATCGATCATATAATCAGAATATGGCTAATAATATGAGTTAGATTGATAATAGTAAGAGTAATGAGTATAGCAATTGTCGTACTATCGATCATATAAGCATAATGTGGCTAATAATATGAGTTAGATTGATAATAATAAGAGTAATGAGTCTAGTAATTGTCGTTCTATCGATCATATCTGCATAATATGGTTAATAATATTAGTTAGAATGATAACAGTGAGTGTAATAAGTTTAGTGATTGTCGTTCTATCGATCATATAAGCATAATATAGCTAATAATATGAGTTACATTGATAATAATAAGAGTAATAAGTATAGTAATTGTCGTTCTATCGGTCATATAACCATAATATGGCTAATAATATGAGTTAGATTGATAATAATAGGAGTAATGAGTATAGTAATTGTCGTTCTATCGATCATATAAGCATAATATGGCTAATAATATGAGTTAGATTGATAATAGTGAGTGTAATAAGTATAGTAATTGTCGTTCTATCGATCATATAAGCAGAATATGGCTAATAATATGAGTTAGATTGATAATAGTAAGAGTAATGAGTATAGTAATTGTCGTACTATCGATCATATAAGCATAATGTGGCTAATAATATGAGTTAGATTGATAATAATAAGAGTAATAAGTATAGTAATTGTCGTTCTATCGGTCATATAACCATAATATGGCTAATAATATGAGTTAGATTGATAATAATAGGAGTAATGAGTATAGTACTTGTCGTTCTATCGATCATATCTGCATAATATGGTTAATAATATGAGTTAGATTGATAATAGTGTGTGTAATAAGTTTAGTAAATGTCGTTCTATCGATCATATAAGCATAATATGGCTAATAATATGAGTTAGATTGATAATAATAAGAGTAGTGAGTATAGTAATTGTCGTTCTATCGATCATATCTGCATAATATGGTTAATAATATGAGTTAGATTGGTAATAGTGAGTGTAATAAGTATAGTAATTGTCGTTCTATCGGTCATATGAGCATAATATGGCTAATAATATGAGTTAGATTGATAATAATAAGAGTAATAAGTATAGTAATTGTCGTTCTATCGATCATATAAGCATAATATGGCTAATAATATGAGTTAGATTGATAATAGTGAGTGTAATAAGTATAGTAATTGTCGTTCTATCGATCATATAAGCAGAATATGGCTAATAATATGAGTTAGATTGATAATAGTAAGAGTAATGAGTATAGTAATTGTCGTACTATCGATCATATAAGCATAATGTGGCTAATAATATGAGTTAGATTGATAATAATAAGAGTAATAAGTATAGTAATTGTCATTCTATCGGTCATATAACCATAATATGGCTAATAATATGAGTTAGATTGATAATAATAGGAGTAATGAGTATAGTAATTGTCGTTCTATCGATCATATAAGCATAATATGGCTAATAATATGAGTTAGATTGATAATAGTGAGTGTAATAAGTATAGTAATTGTCGTTCTATCGATCATATAAGCAGAATATGGCTAATAATATGAGTTAGATTGATAATAGTAAGAGTAATGAGTATAGTAATTGTCGTACTATCGATCATATAAGCATAATGTGGCTAATAATATGAGTTAGATTGATAATAATAAGAGTAATAAGTATAGTAATTGTCGTTCTATCGGTCATATAACCATAATATGGCTAATAATATGAGTTAGATTGATAATAATAGGAGTAATGAGTATAGTAATTGTCGTTCTATCGATCATATCTGCATAATATGGTTAATAATATGAGTTAGATTGATAATAGTGTGTGTAATAAGTATAGTAATTGTCGTTCTATCGATCATATAAGCATAATGTGGCTAATAATATGAGTTAGATTGATAATAACAAGAGTAATGAGTATAGTAATTGTCGTTCAATCGATCATATCTGCATTATATGGTTAATAATATGAGTTAGATTGATAATAGTGAGTGTAATAAGTATAGTAAATGTCTCTCTATCGATCATATAAGCATAAAATGGCTAATAATATGAGTTAGATAGATAATAATAAGAGTAATGAGTATAGTTATTGTCGTTCTATCGATCGTATCTGCATAATGTGGTTAATAATATGAGTTAGATTGATAATAGTGAGTGTAATAAGTATAGTAATTGTCGTTCTATCGATCATATAAGCATAATATGGCTAATAATATGAGTTAGATTGATAATAATAAGAGTAATAAGTACAGTAATTGTCGTTCTATCGATCATATAAGCATAATATGGCTAATAATATGAGTTAGATTGATAAAAGTGAGTGTAATAAGTTTAGTAAATGTCGTTCTATCGATCATATAAGCATAATATAGCTAATAATATGAGTTAGATTGATAATAATAAGAGTAATGAGTATAGTAATTGTCGTTCTATCGATCATATAAGCATAGTATGGCTAATAATATGAGTTAGATTGATAATAATAAGAGTAATGAGTCTAGTAATTGTCGTTCTATCGATCATATCTGCATAATATGGTTAATAATATGAGTTAGATTGATAATAATAAGAGTAATGAGTATAGTAATTGTCGTTCTATCGATCATATCTGCATAATATGGTTAATAATATGAGTTACATTGATAATAGTGAGTGTAATAAGTTTAGTAAATGTCGTTCTATCCATCATATAAGCATAATATAGCTAATAATATGAGTTACATTGATAATAATAAGAGTAATAAGTATAGTAATTGTCGTTCTATCGATCATATAAGCATAATATGGCTAATAATATGAGTTAGATTGATAATAATAACAGCAATGAGTATAGCAATTGCCGTCCTATCGATCATATAAGCATAATATGGCTAATAATATGAGTTAGATTGATAATAATAAGGGTAATATGTATAGTAATTATCGTTCTATCGATCATATAAGCATAATATGGCTAATAATATGAGTTAGATTGATAATAATAACAGTAATGAGTATAGTAATTGTCGTCCTATCGATCATATAAGCATAATAAGGCTAATAATATGAGTTAGATTGATAATAATAAGAGTAGTATGTATAGTAATTATCGTTCTATCGATCATACAAGCATAATATGGCTAATAATATGAGTTAGATTGATAATAATAACAGTAATGAGTATAGTAATTGTCGTCCTATCGATCATATAAGCAGAATATGGCTAATAATATGAGTTAGATTGATAATAGTAAGAGTAATGAGTATAGCAATTGTCGTACTATCGATCATATAAGCATAATGTGGCTAATAATATGAGTTAGATTGATAATAATAAGAGTAATGAGTCTAGTAATTGTCGTTCTATCGATCATATCTGCATAATATGGTTAATAATATTAGTTAGAATGATAACAGTGAGTGTAATAAGTTTAGTGATTGTCGTTCTATCGATAATATAAGCATAATATGGCTAATAATATGAGTGAGATTGATAAAAGTGAGTGTAATAAGTGTAGTAAATGTCGTTCTATCGATCATATAAGCATAATATAGCTAATAATATGAGTTAGATTGATAATAATAAGAGTAATGAGTATAGTAATTGTCGTTCTATCGATCATATAAGCATAATATGGCTAATAATATGAGTTAGATTGATAATAGTGAGTGTAATAAGTTTAGTAAATGTCGTTCTATCGATCATATAAGCATAATATAGCTAATAATATGAGTTACATTGTTAATAATAAGAGTAATAAGTATAGTAATTGTCGTTCTATCGGTCATATAACCATAATATGGCTAATAATATGAGTTAGATTGATAATAATAGGAGTAATGAGTATAGTAATTGTCGTACTATCGATCATATAAGCATAATGTGGCTAATAATATGAGTTAGATTGATAATAATAAGAGTAATAAGTATAGTAATTGTCGTTCTATCGATCATATCTGCATAATATGGTTAATAATATGAGTTAGATTGATAATAGTGTGTGTAATAAGTTTAGTAAATGTCGTTCTATCGATCATATAAGCATAATATGGCTAATAATATGAGTTAGATTGATAATAATAAGAGTAGTGAGTATAGTAATTGTCGTTCTATCGATCATATCTGCATAATATGGTTAATAATATGAGTTAGATTGGTAATAGTGAGTGTAATAAGTATAGTAATTGTCGTTCTATCGGTCATATGAGCATAATATGGCTAATAATATGAGTTAGATTGATAATAATAAGAGTAATAAGTATAGTAATTGTCGTTCTATCGATCATATAAGCATAATATGGCTAATAATATGAGTTAGATTGATAATAGTGAGTGTAATAAGTATAGTAATTGTCGTTCTATCGATCATATAAGCAGAATATGGCTAATAATATGAGTTAGATTGATAATAGTAAGAGTAATGAGTATAGTAATTGTCGTACTATCGATCATATAAGCATAATGTGGCTAATAATATGAGTTAGATTGATAATAATAAGAGTAATAAGTATAGTAATTGTCGTTCTATCGGTCATATAACCATAATATGGCTAATAATATGAGTTAGATTGATAATAATAGGAGTAATGAGTATAGTAATTGTCGTTCTATCGATCATATCTGCATAATATGGTTAATAATATGAGTTAGATTGATAATAGTGTGTGTAATAAGTATAGTAATTGTCGTTCTATCGATCATATAAGCATAATGTGGCTAATAATATGAGTTAGATTGATAATAACAAGAGTAATGAGTATAGTAATTGTCGTTCAATCGATCATATCTGCATTATATGGTTAATAATATGAGTTAGATTGATAATAGTGAGTGTAATAAGTATAGTAATTGTCGCTCTATCGATCATATAAGCATAATATGGCTAATAATATGAGTTAGATAGATAATAATAAGAGTAATGAGTATAGTTATTGTCGTTCTATCGATCGTATCTGCATAATGTGGTTAATAATATGAGTTAGATTGATAATAGTGAGTGTAATAAGTATAGTAATTGTCGTTCTATCGATCATATAAGCATAATATGGCTAATAATATGAGTTAGATTGATAATAATAAGAGTAATAAGTACAGTAATTGTCGTTCTATCGATCATATAAGCATAATATGGCTAATAATATGAGTTAGATTGATAAAAGTGAGTGTAATAAGTTTAGTAAATGTCGTTCTATCGATCATATAAGCATAATATAGCTAATAATATGAGTTAGATTGATAATAATAAGAGTAATGAGTATAGTAATTGTCGTTCTATCGATCATATAAGCATAGTATGGCTAATAATATGAGTTAGATTGATAATAATAAGAGTAATGAGTCTAGTAATTGCCGTTCTATCGATCATATCTGCATAATATGGTTAATAATATGAGTTAGATTGATAATAATAAGAGTAATGAGTATAGTAATTGTCGTTCTATCGATCATATCTGCATAATATGGTTAATAATATGAGTTACATTGATAATAATGAGTGTAATAAGTTTAGTAAATGTCGTTCTATCGATCATATAAGCATAATATAGCTAATAATATGAGTTACATTGATAATAATAAGAGTAATAAGTATAGTAATTGTCGTTCTATCGATCATATAAGCATAATATGGCTAATAATATGAGTTAGATTGATAATAATAACAGTAATGAGTATAGTAATTGTCGTCCTATCGATCATATAAGCATAATATGGCTAATAATATGAGTTAGATTGATAATAATAAGAGTAGTATGTATAGTAATTATCGTTCTATCGATCATATAAGCATAATATGGCTAATAATATGAGTTAGATTGATAATAATAAGAGTAATGGGTATAGTAATTGTCGTTCTATCGATCATATAAGCAGAATATGGCTAATAATATGAGTTAGATTGATAATAATAACAGTAATGAGTGTAGTAATTGTCGTTCTATCGATCATATAAGCAGAATATGGCTAATAATATGAGTTAGATTGATAATAGTAAGAGTAATGAGTATAGTAATTGTCGTTCTATCGATCATATAAGCAGAATATGGCTAATAATATGAGTTAGATTGATAATAATAACAGTAATGAGTGTAGTAATTGTCGTTCTATCGATCATATAAGCAGAATATGGCTAATAATATGAGTTAGATTGATAATAGTAAGAGTAATGAGTATAGTAATTGTCGTACTATCGATCATATAAGCATAATGTGGCTAATAATATGAGTTAGATTGATAATAATAAGAGTAATAAGTATAGTAATTGTCGTTCTATCGGTCATATAACCATAATATGGCTAATAATATGAGTTAGATTGATAATAATAGGAGTAATGAGTATAGCAATTGTCGTTCTATCGATCATATAAGCATAATATGGCTAATAATATGAGTTAGATTGATAATAGTGAGTGTAATAAGTATAGTAATTGTCGTTCTATCGATCATATAAGCAGAATATGGCTAATAATATGAGTTAGATTGATAATAGTAAGAGTAATGAGTATAGTAATTGTCGTACTATCGATCATATAAGCATAATGTGGCTAATTATATGAGTTAGATTGATAATAATAAGAGTAATAAGTATAGTAATTGTCGTTCTATCGGTCATATAACCATAATATGGCTAATAATATGAGTTAGATTGATAATAATAGGAGTAATGAGTATAGTAATTGTCGTTCTATCGATCATATCTGCATAATATGGTTAATAATATGAGTTAGATTGATAATAGTGTGTGTAATAAGTATAGTAATTGTCGTTCTATCGATCATATAAGCATAATGTGGCTAATAATATGAGTTAGATTGATAATAACAAGAGTAATGAGTATAGTAATTGTCGTTCAATCGATCATATCTGCATTATATGGTTAATAATATGAGTTAGATTGATAATAGTGAGTGTAATAAGTATAGTAATTGTCGCTCTATCGATCATATAAGCATAATATGGCTAATAATATGAGTTAGATAGATAATAATAAGAGTAATGAGTATAGTTATTGTCGTTCTATCGATCGTATCTGCATAATGTGGTTAATAATATGAGTTAGATTGATAATAGTGAGTGTAATAAGTATAGTAATTGTCGTTCTATCGATCATATAAGCATAATATGGCTAATAATATGAGTTAGATTGATAATAATAAGAGTAATAAGTACAGTAATTGTCGTTCTATCGATCATATAAGCATAATATGGCTAATAATATGAGTTAGATTGATAAAAGTGAGTGTAATAAGTTTAGTAAATGTCGTTCTATCGATCATATAAGCATAATATAGCTAATAATATGAGTTAGATTGATAATAATAAGAGTAATGAGTATAGTAATTGTCGTTCTATCGATCATATAAGCATAGTATGGCTAATAATATGAGTTAGATTGATAATAATAACAGTAATGAGTCTAGTAATTGCCGTTCTATCGATCATATCTGCATAATATGGTTAATAATATGAGTTAGATTGATAATAATAAGAGTAATGAGTATAGTAATTGTCGTTCTATCGATCATATCTGCATAGTATGGTTAATAATATGAGTTACATTGATAATAGTGAGTGTAATAAGTTTAGTAAATGTCGTTCTATCGATCATATAAGCATAATATAGCTAATAATATGAGTTACATTGATAATAATAAGAGTAATAAGTATAGTAATTGTCGTTCTATCGATCATATAAGCATAATATGGCTAATAATATGAGTTAGATTGATAATAATAACAGTAATGAGTATAGTAATTGTCGTCCTATCGATCATATAAGCATAATATGGCTAATAATATGAGTTAGATTGATAATAATAAGAGTAGTATGTATAGTAATTATCGTTCTATCGATCATATAAGCATAATATGGCTAATAATATGAGTTAGATTGATAATAATAAGAGTAATGGGTATAGTAATTGTCGTTCTATCGATCATATAAGCAGAATATGGCTAATAATATGAGTTAGATTGATAATAATAACAGTAATGAGTGTAGTAATTGTCGTTCTATCGATCATATAAGCAGAATATGGCTAATAATATGAGTTAGATTGATAATAGTAAGAGTAATGAGTATAGTAATTGTCGTACTATCGAACATATAAGCATAATGTGGCTAATAATATGAGTTAGATTGATAATAATAAGAGTAATAAGTATAGTAATTGTCGTTCTATCGGTCATATAACCATAATATGGCTAATAATATGAGTTAGATTGATAATAATAAGAGTAATGAGTATAGTAATTGTCGTTCTATCGATCATATCTGCATAATATGGTTAATAATATGAGTTAGATTGATAATAGTGAGTGTAATAAGTGTAGTAATTGTCGTTCTATCGATCATATCTGCATAATATGGCTAATAATATGAGTTAGATTGATAATAATAAGATTAATAAGTATAGTAATTGTCGTTCTATCGATCATATCTGCATAATATGGTTAATAATATGAGTTAGATTGATAATAATAAGAGTAATGAGTCTAGTAATTGTCGTTCTATCGATCATATCTGCATAATATGGTTAATAATATTAGTTAGAATGATAATAGTGTGTGTAATAAGTATAGTAATTGTCGTTCTATCGATCATATAAGCATAATGTGGCTAATAATATGAGTTAGATTGATAATAACAAGAGTAATGAGTATAGTAATTGTCGTTCAATCGATCATATCTGCATTATATGGTTAATAATATGAGTTAGATTGATAATAGTGAGTGTAATAAGTATAGTAATTGTCGCTCTATCGATCATATAAGCATAATATGGCTAATAATATGAGTTAGATAGATAATAATAAGAGTAATGAGTATAGTTATTGTCGTTCTATCGATCGTATCTGCATAATGTGGTTAATAATATGAGTTAGATTGATAATAGTGAGTGTAATAAGTATAGTAATTGTCGTTCTATCGATCATATAAGCAGAATATGGCTAATAATATGAGTTAGATTGATAATAGTAAGAGTAATGAGTATAGTAATTGTCGTACTATCGATCATATAAGCATAATGTGGCTAATAATATGAGTTAGATTGATAATAATAAGAGTAATAAGTATAGTAATTGTCATTCTATCGGTCATATAACCATAATATGGCTAATAATATGAGTTAGATTGGTAATAATAACAGTAATGAGTATAGTAATTGTCGTCCTATCGATCATATAAGCATAATAAGGCTAATAATATGAGTTAGATTGATAATAATAAGAGTAGTATGTATAGTAATTATCGTTCTATCGATCATATAAGCATAATATGGCTAATAATATGAGTTAGATTGATAATAATAACAGTAATGAGTATAGTAATTGTCGTCCTATCGTTCATATAAGCAGAATATGGCTAATAATATGAGTTAGATTGATAATAGTAAGAGTAATGAGTATAGCAATTGTCGTACTATCGATCATATAAGCATAATGTGGCTAATAATATGAGTTAGATTGATAATAATAAGAGTAATGAGTCTAGTAATTGTCGTTCTATCGATCATATCTGCATAATATGGTTAATAATATTAGTTAGAATGATAACAGTGAGTGTAGTAAGTTTAGTGATTGTCGTTCTATCGATAATATAAGCATAATATGGCTAATAATATGAGTGAGATTGATAAAAGTGAGTGTAATAAGTGTAGTAAATGTCGTTCTATCGATCATATAAGCATAATATAGCTAATAATATGAGTTAGATTGATAATAATAAGAGTAATGAGTATAGTAATTGTCGTTCTATCGATCATATAAGCATAATATGGCTAATAATATGAGTTAGATTGATAATAGTGAGTGTAATAAGTTTAGTAAATGTCGTTCTATCGATCATATAAGCATAATATAGCTAATAATATGAGTTACATTGATAATAATAAGAGTAATAAGTATAGTAATTGTCGTTCTATCGGTCATATAACCATAATATGGCTAATAATATGAGTTAGATTGATAATAATAGGAGTAATGAGTATAGTAATTGTCGTTCTATCGATCATATAAGCATAATATGGCTAATAATATGAGTTAGATTGATAATAGTGAGTGTAATAAGTATAGTAATTGTCGTTCTATCGACCATATAAGCAGAATATGGCTAATAATATGAGTTAGATTGATAATAGTAAGAGTAATGAGTATAGTAATTGTCGTACTATCGATCATATAAGCATAATGTGGCTAATAATATGAGTTAGATTGATAATAATAAGAGTAATAAGTATAGTAATTCTCGTTCTATCGGTCATATAACCATAATATGGCTAATAATATGAGTTAGATTGATAATAATAGGAGTAATGAGTATAGTACTTGTCGTTCTATCGATCATATCTGCATAATATGGTTAATAATATGAGTTAGATTGATAATAGTGTGTGTAATAAGTTTAGTAAATGTCGTTCTATCGATCATATAAGCATAATATGGCTAATAATATGAGTTAGATTGATAATAATAAGAGTAGTGAGTATAGTAATTGTCGTTCTATCGATCATATCTGCATAATATGGTTAATAATATGAGTTAGATTGGTAATAGTGAGTGTAATAAGTATAGTAATTGTCGTTCTATCGGTCATATGAGCATAATATGGCTAATAATATGAGTTAGATTGATAATAATAAGAGTAATAAGTATAGTAATTGTCGTTCTATCGATCATATAAGCATAATATGGCTAATAATATGAGTTAGATTGATAATAATAAGAGTAATAAGTATAGTAATTGTCATTCTATCGGTCATATAACCATAATATGGCTAATAATATGAGTTAGATTGATAATAATAGGAGTAATGAGTATAGCAATTGTCGTTCTATCGATCATATAAGCATAATATGGCTAATAATATGAGTTAGATTGATAATAGTGAGTGTAATAAGTATAGTAATTGTCGTTCTATCGATCATATAAGCAGAATATGGCTAATAATATGAGTTAGATTGATAATAGTAAGAGTAATGAGTATAGTAATTGTCGTACTATCGATCATATAAGCATAATGTGGCTAATAATATGAGTTAGATTGATAATAATAAGAGTAATAAGTATAGTAATTGTCGTTCTATCGGTCATATAACCATAATATGGCTAATAATATGAGTTAGATTGATAATAATAGGAGTAATGAGTATAGTAATTGTCGTTCTATCGATCATATCTGCATAATATGGTTAATAATATGAGTTAGATTGATAATAGTGTGTGTAATAAGTATAGTAATTGTCGTTCTATCGATCATATAAGCATAATGTGGCTAATAATATGAGTTAGATTGATAATAACAAGAGTAATGAGTATAGTAATTGTCGTTCAATCGATCATATCTGCATTATATGGTTAATAATATGAGTTAGATTGATAATAGTGAGTGTAATAAGTATAGTAATTGTCGCTCTATCGATCATATAAGCATAATATGGCTAATAATATGAGTTAGATAGATA
The DNA here is from genome assembly GCF_050947335.1 of Megachile rotundata. Taxonomy (NCBI): domain Eukaryota; kingdom Metazoa; phylum Arthropoda; class Insecta; order Hymenoptera; family Megachilidae; genus Megachile; species Megachile rotundata. Next base: position 12,336 of record NW_027474349.1, on the reverse strand, counting down.
ATAATAAGAGTAATGAGTATAGTTATTGTCGTTCTATCGATCGTATCTGCATAATGTGGTTAATAATATGAGTTAGATTGATAATAGTGAGTGTAATAAGTATAGTAATTGTCGTTCTATCGATCATATAAGCATAATATGGCTAATAATATGAGTTAGATTGATAATAATAAGAGTAATAAGTACAGTAATTGTCGTTCTATCGATTATATAAGCATAATATGGCTAATAATATGAGTTAGATTGATAAAAGTGAGTGTAATAAGTTTAGTAAATGTCGTTCTATCGATCATATAAGCATAATATAGCTAATAATATGAGTTAGATTGATAATAATAAGAGTAATGAGTATAGTAATTGTCGTTCTATCGATCATATAAGCATAGTATGGCTAATAATATGAGTTAGATTGATAATAATAACAGTAATGAGTCTAGTAATTGCCGTTCTATCGATCATATCTGCATAATATGGTTAATAATATGAGTTAGATTGATAATAATAAGAGTAATGAGTATAGTAATTGTCGTTCTATCGATCATATCTGCATAATATGGTTAATAATATGAGTTACATTGATAATAGTGAGTGTAATAAGTTTAGTAAATGTCGTTCTATCGATCATATAAGCATAATATAGCTAATAATATGAGTTACATTGATAATAATAAGAGTAATAAGTATAGTAATTGTCGTTCTATCGATCATATAAGCATAATATGGCTAACAATGTGAGTTAGATTGATAATAATAACAGTAATGAGTATAGTAATTGTCGTCCTATCGATCATATAAGCATAATATGGCTAATAATATGAGTTAGATTGATAATAATAAGAGTAGTATGTATAGTAATTATCGTTCTATCGATCATATAAGCATAATATGGCTAATAATATGAGTTAGATTGATAATAATAAGAGTAATGGGTATAGTAATTGTCGTTCTATCGATCATATAAGCAGAATATGGCTAATAATATGAGTTAGATTGATAATAATAACAGTAATGAGTGTAGTAATTGTCGTTCTATCGATCATATAAGCAGAATATGGCTAATAATATGAGTTAGATTGATAATAGTAAGAGTAATGAGTATAGTAATTGTCGTACTATCGATCATATAAGCATAATGTGGCTAATAATATGAGTTAGATTGATAATAATAAGAGTAATGAGTATAGTAATTGTCGTTCTATCGATCATATCTGCATAATATGGTTAATAATATGAGTTAGATTGATAATAGTGAGTGTAATAAGTGTAGTAATTGTCGTTCTATCGATCATATCTGCATAATATGGCTAATAATATGAGTTAGATTGATAATAATAAGATTAATAAGTATAGTAATTGTCGTTCTATCGATCATATCTGCATAATATGGTTAATAATATGAGTTAGATTGATAATAGTGAGTGTAATAAGTTTAGTAATTGTCGTTCTATCGATCATATAAGCAGAATATGGCTAATAATATGAGTTAGATTGATAATAATAACAGTAATGAGTGTAGTAATTGTCGTTCTATCGATCATATAAGCATAATATGGCTAATAATATGAGTTAGATTGATAATAGCGAGTGTAATAAGTATAGTAATTGTCGTTCTATCGATCATATAAGCATAATATAGCTAATAATATGAGTTACATTGATAATAATAAGAGTAATGAGTATAGTAATTTTCGTTCTATCGATCATATAAGCATAATATGACTAATAATATGAGTTAGATTGATAATAATAACAGTAATGAGTATAGTAATTGTCGTCCTATCGATCATATAAGCATAATATGGCTAATAATATGAGTTAGATTGATAATAATAAGAGTAATATGTATAGTAATTATCGTTCTATCGATCATATAAGCATAATATGCCTAATAATATGAGTTAGATTGATAATAATAAGAATAATGAGTCTAGTAATTGTCGTTCTATCGATCATATCTGCATAATATGGTTAATAATATGAGTTAGATTGATAATAATAAGAGTAATGAGTATAGTAAATATCGTTCTATCGATCATATAAGCATAATATAGCTAATAATATGTTATATTGATAATAATAAGAGTAATAAGTATAGTAATTGTCGTTCTATCGATCTTATAAGCATAATATGGCTAATAATATGAGTTAGATTGATAATAATAACAGCAATGAGTATAGCAATTGCTGTCCTATCGATCATATAAGCATATTATGGCTAATAATATGAGTTAGATTGATAATAATAAGGGTAATATGTATAGTAATTATCGTTCTATCGATCATATAAGCATAATATGGCTAATAATATGAGTTAGATTGATAATAATAACAGTAATGAGTATAGTAATTGTCGTCCTATCGATCATATAAGCATAATAAGGCTAATAATATGAGTTAGATTGATAATAATAAGAGTAGTATGTATAGTAATTATGGTTCTACCGATCATATAAGCATAATATGGCTAATAATATGAGTTAGATTGATAATAATAACAGTAATGAGTATAGTAATTGTCGTCCTATCGATCATATAAGCAGAATATGGCTAATAATATGAGTTAGATTGATAATAGTAAGAGTAATGAGTATAGCAATTGTCGTACTATCGATCATATAAGCATAATGTGGCTAATAATATGAGTTAGATTGATAATAATAAGAGTAATGAGTCTAGTAATTGTCGTTCTATCGATCATATCTGCATAATATGGTTAATAATATTAGTTAGAATGATAACAGTGAGTGTAATAAGTTTAGTGATTGTCGTTCTATCGATAATATAAGCATAATATGGCTAATAATATGAGTGAGATTGATAAAAGTGAGTGTAATAAGTGTAGTAAATGTCGTTCTATCGATCATATAAGCATAATATAGCTAATAATATGAGTTACATTGATAATAATAAGAGTAATAAGTATAGTAATTGTCGTTCTATCGGTCATATAACCATAATATGGCTAATAATATGAGTTAGATTGATAATAATAGGAGTAATGAGTATAGTAATTGTCGTTCTATCGATCATATAAGCATAATATGGCTAATAATATGAGTTAGATTGATAATAGTGAGTGTAATAAGTATAGTAATTGTCGTTCTATCGATCATATAAGCAGAATATGGCTAATAATATGAGTTAGATTGATAATAGTAAGAGTAATGAGTATAGTAATTGTCGTACTATCGATCATATAAGCATAATGTGGCTAATAATATGAGTTAGATTGATAATAATAAGAGTAATAAGTATAGTAATTGTCGTTCTATCGGTCATATAACCATAATATGGCTAATAATATGAGTTAGATTGATAATAATAGGAGTAATGAGTATAGTACTTGTCGTTCTATCGATCATATAAGCATAATATGGCTAATAATATGAGTTAGATTGATAATAATAACAGTAATGAGTATAGTAATTGTCGTCCTATCGATCATATAAGCAGAATATGGCTAATAATATGAGTTAGATTGATAATAGTAAGAGTAATGAGTATAGCAATTGTCGTACTATCGATCATATAAGCATAATGTGGCTAATAATATGAGTTAGATTGATAATAATAAGAGTAATGAGTCTAGTAATTGTCGTTCTATCGATCATATCTGCATAATATGGTTAATAATATTAGTTAGAATGATAACAGTGAGTGTAATAAGTTTAGTGATTGTCGTTCTATCGATAATATAAGCATAATATGGCTAATAATATGAGTGAGATTGATAAAAGTGAGTGTAATAAGTGTAGTAAATGTCGTTCTATCGATCATATAAGCATAATATAGCTAATAATATGAGTTAGATTGATAATAATAAGAGTAATGAGTATAGTAATTGTCGTTCTATCGATCATATAAGCATAATATGGCTAATAATATGAGTTAGATTGATAATAGTGAGTGTAATAAGTTTAGTAAATGTCGTTCTATCGATCATATAAGCATAATATAGCTAATAATATGAGTTACATTGATAATAATAAGAGTAATAAGTATAGTAATTGTCGTTCTATCGGTCATATAACCATAATATGGCTAATAATATGAGTTAGATTGATAATAATAGGAGTAATGAGTATAGTAATTGTCGTTCTATCGATCATATAAGCATAATATGGCTAATAATATGAGTTAGATTGATAATAGTGAGTGTAATAAGTATAGTAATTGTCGTTCTATCGATCATATAAGCAGAATATGGCTAATAATATGAGTTAGATTGATAATAGTAAGAGTAATGAGTATAGTAATTGTCGTACTATCGATCATATAAGCATAATGTGGCTAATAATATGAGTTAGATTGATAATAATAAGAGTAATAAGTATAGTAATTGTCGTTCTATCGGTCATATAACCATAATATGGCTAATAATATGAGTTAGATTGATAATAATAGGAGTAATGAGTATAGTACTTGTCGTTCTATCGATCATATCTGCATAATATGGTTAATAATATGAGTTAGATTGATAATAGTGTGTGTAATAAGTTTAGTAAATGTCGTTCTATCGATCATATAAGCATAATATGGCTAATAATATGAGTTAGATTGATAATAATAAGAGTAGTGAGTATAGTAATTGTCGTTCTATCGATCATATCTGCATAATATGGTTAATAATATGAGTTAGATTGGTAATAGTGAGTGTAATAAGTATAGTAATTGTCGTTCTATCGGTCATATGAGCATAATATGGCTAATAATATGAGTTAGATTGATAATAATAAGAGTAATAAGTATAGTAATTGTCGTTCTATCGATCATATAAGCATAATATGGCTAATAATATGAGTTAGATTGATAATAGTGAGTGTAATAAGTATAGTAATTGTCGTTCTATCGATCATATAAGCAGAATATGGCTAATAATATGAGTTAGATTGATAATAGTAAGAGTAATGAGTATAGTAATTGTCGTACTATCGATCATATAAGCATAATGTGGCTAATAATATGAGTTAGATTGATAATAATAAGAGTAATAAGTATAGTAATTGTCATTCTATCGGTCATATAACCATAATATGGCTAATAATATGAGTTAGATTGATAATAATAGGAGTAATGAGTATAGCAATTGTCGTTCTATCGATCATATAAGCATAATATGGCTAATAATATGAGTTAGATTGATAATAGTGAGTGTAATAAGTATAGTAATTGTCGTTCTATCGATCATATAAGCAGAATATGGCTAATAATATGAGTTAGATTGATAATAGTAAGAGTAATGAGTATAGCAATTGTCGTACTATCGATCATATAAGCATAATGTGGCTAATAATATGAGTTAGATTGATAATAATAAGAGTAATAAGTATAGTAATTGTCGTTCTATCGGTCATATAACCATAATATGGCTAATAATATGAGTTAGATTGATAAAAATAGGAGTAATGAGTATAGTAATTGTCGTTCTATCGATCATATCTGCATAATATGGTTAATAATATGAGTTAGATTGATAATAGTGTGTGTAATAAGTATAGTAATTGTCGTTCTATCGATCATATAAGCATAATGTGGCTAATAATATGAGTTAGATTGATAATAACAAGAGTAATGAGTATAGTAATTGTCGTTCAATCGATCATATCTGCATTATATGGTTAATAATATGAGTTAGATTGATAATAGTGAGTGTAATAAGTATAGTAATTGTCGCTCTATCGATCATATAAGCATAATATGGCTAATAATATGAGTTAGATAGATAATAATAAGAGTAATGAGTATAGTAATTGTCGTTCTATCGATCATATCTGCATAATATGGTTAATAATATGAGTTACATTGATAATAGTTAGTGTAATAAGTTTAGTAAATGTCGTTCTATCGATCATATAAGCATAATATAGCTAATAATATGAGTTACATTGATAATAATAAGAGTAATAAGTATAGTAATTGTCGTTCTATCGATCATATAAGCATAATATGGCTAATAATATGAGTTAGATTGATAATAATAACAGTAATGAGTATAGTAATTGTCGTCCTATCGATCATATAAGCATAATATGGCTAATAATATGAGTTAGATTGATAATAATAAGAGTAGTATGTATAGTAATTATCGTTCTATTCGATCATATAAGCATAATATGGCTAATAATATGAGTTAGATTGATAATAATAAGAGTAATGGGTATAGTAATTGTCGTTCTATCGATCATATAAGCAGAATATGGCTAATAATATGAGTTAGATTGATAATAATAACAGTAATGAGTGTAGTAATTGTGGTTCTATCGATCATATAAGCATAATATGGCTAATAATATGAGTTACATTGATAATAGCGAGTTTAATAAGTATAGTAATTGTCGTTCTATCGATCATATAAGCAGAATATGGCTAATAATATGAGTTAGATTGATAATAGTAAGAGTAATGAGTATAGTAATTGTCGTACTATCGATCATATAAGCATAATGTGGCTAATAATATGAGTTAGATTGATAATAATAAGAGTAATAAGTATAGTAATTGTCGTTCTATCGGTCATATAACCATAATATGGCTAATAATATGAGTTAGATTGATAATAATAAGAGTAATGAGTATAGTAATTGTCGTTCTATCGATCATATCTGCATAATATGGTTAATAATATGAGTTAGATTGATAATAGTGAGTGTAATAAGTGTAGTAATTGTCGTTCTATCGATCATATCTGCATAATATGGCTAATAATATGAGTTAGATTGATAATAATAAGATTAATAAGTATAGTAATTGTCGTTCTATCGATCATATCTGCATAATATGGTTAATAATATGAGTTAGATTGATAATAGTGAGTGTAATAAGTTTAGTAATTGTCGTTCTATCGATCATATAAGCAGAATATGGCTAATAATATGAGTTAGATTGATAATAATAACAGTAATGAGTGTAGTAATTGTCGTTCTATCGATCATATAAGCATAATATGGCTAATAATATGAGTTAGATTGATAATAGCGAGTGTAATAAGTATAGTAATTGTCGTTCTATCGATCATATAAGCATAATATAGCTAATAATATGTTATATTGATAATAATAAGAGTAATAAGTATAGTAATTGTCGTTCTATCGATCTTATAAGCATAATATGGCTAATAATATGAGTTAGATTGATAATAATAACAGCAATGAGTATAGCAATTGCTGTCCTATCGATCATATAAGCATATTATGGCTAATAATATGAGTTAGATTGATAATAATAAGGGTAATATGTATAGTAATTATCGTTCTATCGATCATATAAGCATAATATGGCTAATAATATGAGTTAGATTGATAATAATAACAGTAATGAGTATAGTAATTGTCGTCCTATCGATCATATAAGCATAATAAGGCTAATAATATGAGTTAGATTGATAATAATAAGAGTAGTATGTATAGTAATTATCGTTCTATCGATCATATAAGCATAATATGGCTAATAATATGAGTTAGATTGATAATAATAACAGTAATGAGTATAGTAATTGTCGTCCTATCGATCATATAAGCAGAATATGGCTAATAATATGAGTTAGATTGATAATAGTAAGAGTAATGAGTATAGCAATTGTCGTACTATCGATCATATAAGCATAATGTGGCTAATAATATGAGTTAGATTGATAATAATAAGAGTAATGAGTCTAGTAATTGTCGTTCTATCGATCATATCTGCATAATATGGTTAATAATATTAGTTAGAATGATAACAGTGAGTGTAATAAGTTTAGTGATTGTCGTTCTATCGATAATATAAGCATAATATGGCTAATAATATGAGTTAGATTGATAATAGTGAGTGTAATAAGTATAGTAATTGTCGTTCTATCGATCATATAAGCAGAATATGGCTAATAATATGAGTTAGATTGATAATAGTAAGAGTAATGAGTATAGTAATTGTCGTACTATCGATCATATAAGCATAATATAGCTAATAATATGAGTTACATTGATAATAATAAGAGTAATAAGTATAGTAATTGTCGTTCTATCGGTCATATAACCATAATATGGCTAATAATATGAGTTAGATTGATAATAATAGGAGTAATGAGTATAGTAATTGTCGTTCTATCGATCATATAAGCATAATATGGCTAATAATATGAGTTAGATTGATAATAGTGAGTGTAATAAGTATAGTAATTGTCGTTCTATCGATCATATAAGCAGAATATGGCTAATAATATGAGTTAGATTGATAATAGTAAGAGTAATGAGTATAGTAATTGTCGTACTATCGATCATATAAGCATAATGTGGCTAATAATATGAGTTAGATTGATAATAATAAGAGTAATAAGTATAGTAATTGTCGTTCTATCGGTCATATAACCATAATATGGCTAATAATATGAGTTAGATTGATAATAATAGGAGTAATGAGTATAGTACTTGTCGTTCTATCGATCATATCTGCATAATATGGTTAATAATATGAGTTAGATTGATAATAGTGTGTGTAATAAGTTTAGTAAATGTCGTTCTATCGATCATATAAGCATAATATGGCTAATAATATGAGTTAGATTGATAATAATAAGAGTAGTGAGTATAGTAATTGTCGTTCTATCGATCATATCTGCATAATATGGTTAATAATATGAGTTAGATTGGTAATAGTGAGTGTAATAAGTATAGTAATTGTCGTTCTATCGGTCATATGAGCATAATATGGCTAATAATATGAGTTAGATTGATAATAATAAGAGTAATAAGTATAGTAATTGTCGTTCTATCGATCATATAAGCATAATATGGCTAATAATATGAGTTAGATTGATAATAGTGAGTGTAATAAGTATAGTAATTGTCGTTCTATCGATCATATAAGCAGAATATGGCTAATAATATGAGTTAGATTGATAATAGTAAGAGTAATGAGTATAGTAATTGTCGTACTATCGATCATATAAGCATAATGTGGCTAATAATATGAGTTAGATTGATAATAATAAGAGTAATAAGTATAGTAATTGTCATTCTATCGGTCATATAACCATAATATGGCTAATAATATGAGTTAGATTGATAATAATAGGAGTAATGAGTATAGCAATTGTCGTTCTATCGATCATATAAGCATAATATGGCTAATAATATGAGTTAGATTGATAATAGTGAGTGTAATAAGTATAGTAATTGTCGTTCTATCGATCATATAAGCAGAATATGGCTAATAATATGAGTTAGATTGATAATAGTAAGAGTAATGAGTATAGTAATTGTCGTACTATCGATCATATAAGCATAATGTGGCTAATAATATGAGTTAGATTGATAATAATAAGGAGTAATAAGTATAGTAATTGTCGTTCTATCGGTCATATAACCATAATATGGCTAATAATATGAGTTAGATTGATAAAAATAGGAGTAATGAGTATAGTAATTGTCGTTCTATCGATCATATCTGCATAATATGGTTAATAATATGAGTTAGATTGATAATAGTGTGTGTAATAAGTATAGTAATTGTCGTTCTATCGATCATATAAGCATAATGTGGCTAATAATATGAGTTAGATTGATAATAACAAGAGTAATGAGTATAGTAATTGTCGTTCTATCGATCGTATCTGCATAATGTGGTTAATAATATGAGTTAGATTGATAATAGTGAGTGTAATAAGTATAGTAATTGTCGTTCTATCGATCATATAAGCATAATATGGCTAATAATATGAGTTAGATTGATAATAATAAGAGTAATAAGTACAGTAATTGTCGTTCTATCGATCATATAAGCATAATATGGCTAATAATATGAGTTAGATTGATAAAAGTGAGTGTAATAAGTTTAGTAAATGTCGTTCTATCGATCATATAAGCATAATATAGCTAATAATATGAGTTAGATTGATAATAATAAGAGTAATGAGTATAGTAATTGTCGTTCTATCGATCATATAAGCATAGTATGGCTAATAATATGAGTTAGATTGATAATAATAACAGTAATGAGTCTAGTAATTGCCGTTCTATCGATCATATCTGCACAATATGGTTAATAATATTAGTTAGAATGATAACAGTGAGTGTAATAAGTTTAGTGATTGTCGTTCTATCGATAATATAAGCATAATATGGCTAATAATATGAGTGAGATTGATAAAAGTGAGTGTAATAAGTGTAGTAAATGTCGTTCTATCGATCATATAAGCATAATATAGCTAATAATATGAGTTAGATTGATAATAATAAGAGTAATGAGTATAGTAATTGTCGTTCTATCGATCATATAAGCATAATATGGCTAATAATATGAGTTAGATTGATAATAGTGAGTGTAATAAGTTTAGTAAATGTCGTTCTATCGATCATATAAGCATAATATAGCTAATAATATGAGTTACATTGATAATAATAAGAGTAATAAGTATAGTAATTGTCGTTCTATCGGTCATATAACCATAATATGGCTAATAATATGAGTTAGATTGATAATAATAGGAGTAATGAGTATAGTAATTGTCGTTCTATCGATCATATAAGCATAATATGGCTAATAATATGAGTTAGATTGATAATAGTGAGTGTAATAAGTATAGTAATTGTCGTTCTATCGATCATATAAGCAGAATATGGCTAATAATATGAGTTAGATTGATAATAGTAAGAGTAATGAGTATAGTAATTGTCGTACTATCGATCATATAAGCATAATGTGGCTAATAATATGAGTTAGATTGATAATAATAAGAGTAATAAGTATAGTAATTGTCGTTCTATCGGTCATATAACCATAATATGGCTAATAATATGAGTTAGATTGATAATAATAGGAGTAATGAGTATAGTACTTGTCGTTCTATCGATCATATCTGCATAATATGGTTAATAATATGAGTTAGATTGATAATAGTGTGTGTAATAAGTTTAGTAAATGTCGTTCTATCGATCATATAAGCATAATATGGCTAATAATATGAGTTAGATTGATAATAATAAGAGTAGTGAGTATAGTAATTGTCGTTCTATCGATCATATCTGCATAATATGGTTAATAATATGAGTTAGATTGGTAATAGTGAGTGTAATAAGTATAGTAATTGTCGTTCTATCGGTCATATGAGCATAATATGGCTAATAATATGAGTTAGATTGATAATAATAAGAGTAATAAGTATAGTAATTGTCGTTCTATCGATCATATAAGCATAATATGGCTAATAATATGAGTTAGATTGATAATAGTGAGTGTAATAAGTATAGTAATTGTCGTTCTATCGATCATATAAGCAGAATATGGCTAATAATATGAGTTAGATTGATAATAGTAAGAGTAATGAGTATAGTAATTGTCGTACTATCGATCATATAAGCATAATGTGGCTAATAATATGAGTTAGATTGATAATAATAAGAGTAATAAGTATAGTAATTGTCATTCTATCGGTCATATAACCATAATATGGCTAATAATATGAGTTAGATTGATAATAATAGGAGTAATGAGTATAGCAATTGTCGTTCTATCGATCATATAAGCATAATATGGCTAATAATATGAGTTAGATTGATAATAGTGAGTGTAATAAGTATAGTAATTGTCGTTCTATCGATCATATAAGCAGAATATGGCTAATAATATGAGTTAGATTGATAATAGTAAGAGTAATGAGTATAGTAATTGTCGTACTATCGATCATATAAGCATAATGTGGCTAATAATATGAGTTAGATTGATAATAATAAGAGTAATAAGTATAGTAATTGTCGTTCTATCGGTCATATAACCATAATATGGCTAATAATATGAGTTAGATTGATAAAAATAGGAGTAATGAGTATAGTAATTGTCGTTCTATCGATCATATCTGCATAATATGGTTAATAATATGAGTTAGATTGATAATAGTGTGTGTAATAAGTATAGTAATTGTCGTTCTATCGATCATATAAGCATAATGTGGCTAATAATATGAGTTAGATTGATAATAACAAGAGTAATGAGTATAGTAATTGTCGTTCTATCGATCGTATCTGCATAATGTGGTTAATAATATGAGTTAGATTGATAATAGTGAGTGTAATAAGTATAGTAATTGTCGTTCTATCGATCATATAAGCATAATATGGCTAATAATATGAGTTAGATTGATAATAATAAGAGTAATAAGTACAGTAATTGTCGTTCTATCGATCATATAAGCATAATATGGCTAATAATATGAGTTAGATTGATAAAAGTGAGTGTAATAAGTTTAGTAAATGTCGTTCTATCGATCATATAAGCATAATATAGCTAATAATATGAGTTAGATTGATAATAATAAGAGTAATGAGTATAGTAATTGTCGTTCTATCGATCATATAAGCATAG
>NW_027474348.1:0-53180 GCF_050947335.1 Megachile rotundata | reverse complement strand
ATGATCGATAGGACGACAATTACTATACTCACTACTCTTATTATTATCAATCTAACTCATATTATTAGCCATATTATGCTTAAATGATCGATAGAACGACAATTACTATACTCATTACTCTTATTATTATCAATCTAACTCATATTATTAGCCATATTATGCTTATATGATCGACAGAACGACAATTACTATTCTCATTACACTCACTGTTATCAATCTAACTCATATTATTAGCCATATTATGCTCATAGGATCGACAGAACGACAATTACTATACTCATTACTCTTATTATTATCAATCTAACTCATACTATTAGCCATATTATGCTTATATGATCGATAGAACGACAATTACTATACTTATTACTCTTATTATTATCAATCTAACTCATTTTATTAGCCATATTATGCTTATATGATCGACAGAACGACAATTACTATACATATTACTCTTATTATTATCAATCTAACTCATATTATTAGCCATATTATGCTTATATGATCGGTAGAACGATAATTACTATACCTATTACTCTTATTATTATCAATCTAACTCATATTATTAACCATATTATGCAAATATGATCCATAGAACGACAATTACTATACTCATTACTCTTATTATTATCAATCTAACTCATATTATTAGCCGTATTATGCTTATATGATCGACAGAACGACAATCACTATACTTACTACTCTTATTATTATCAATCTAACTCATATTATTAGCCATATTATGATTATGTGATCGATAGAACGACAATTACTATACTTATTACACTCACTATTATCAATCTAACTCATATTATTAACCATATTATGCAGATATGATCGATAGCACGACATTTACTATACTTATTACTCTTATTATTATCAAACTAACTCATATTATTAGCCATATTATGCTTATATGATCGATAGAACGACAATTACTATACTCATTACTCTTATTATTATCAATCTAACTCATATTATTAGTCATATTATGCTTATATGATCAAAAGGACGACAATTACTATACTTATTACTCTTATTATTATCAATCTAACTCATATTATTAGCCATATTATGCTTATATGATCAGCAGAACGACAATTACTATACTTATTACACTCACTATTATCAATCTAATTCATATTATTAACCATATTATGCGGATATGATCGATAGAACGACAATTACTATACTCACTACTCTTATTATTATCAATCTAACTCATATTATTAGCCATATTATGCTTATATGATCGATAGGAGGACAATCACTATACTTATTATTCTTATTTTTATCAACCTAACTCATATTATTAGCCATATTATGCTTAAATGATCGATAGAACGACAATTACTATACTAATTAGTCTTATTATTATCAATCTAACTCATATTATTAGCCATATTATGCTTATATGATCGATAGGACGACAATTACTATACTCGCTACTCTTATTATTATCAATCTAACTCATATTATTAGCCATATTATGCTTAAATGATCGATAGAACGACAATTACTATACTCATTACTCTTATTATTATCAATCTAACTCATTTTATTAGCCATATTATGCTTATATGATCGACAGAACGACAATTACTATACTTATTACTCTTATTATTATCAGTCTAACTCATATTATTAGCCATATTATGCTTATATGATCGTTAGAACGATAATTACTATACCTATTACTCTTATTATTATCAATCTAACTCATATTATTAACCATATTATGCAGATATGATCGATAGAACGACAATTACTATACTCATTACTCTTATTATTATCAATCTAACTCATATTATTAGTCATATTATGCTTATATGACCGAGAGATCCACAATTACTATACTCATTACTCTTATTATTATCAATCTAACTCATATTATTAGCCATATTATGCTTATATGATCGATAGAACGACAATTACTATACTTATTACTCCTATTATTATCAATCTAACTCATATTATTAGCCATATTATGCTTATATGATAGATAGGACGACAATTACTATACTCACTACTCTTATTATTATCAATCTAACTCATATTATTAGCCATATTATGCTTAAATGATCGATAGAACGACAATTACTATACTCATTACTCTTATTATTATCAATCTAACTCATATTATTAGCCATATTATGCTTATATGATCGACAGAACGACAATTACTATTCTCATTACACTCACTGTTATCAATCTAACTCATATTATTAGCCATATTATGCTTATATGATCGATAGAACGACAATTACTATACTAATTAGTCTTATTATTATAAATCTAACTCATACTATTAGCCATATTATACTTATGTGATCGAAAGAACGATAATTACTATACCTATTACGCTTATTATTATCAATCTAACTCATATTATTAGCCATATTATGCTTATGGGATCGATAGGAGGACAATCACTATACTTATTATTCTTATTATTATCAATCTAACTCATATTATTAGCCATATTATGCTTATATGATCGATAGGACGACAATTACTATACTCACTACTCTTATTATTATCAATCTAACTCATATTATTAGCCATATTATGCTTAAATGATCGATAGAACGACAATTACTATACTCATTACTCTTATTATTATCAATCTAACTCATATTATTAGCCATATTATGCTTATATGATCGACAGAACGACAATTACTATTCTCATTACACTCACTGTTATCAATCTAACTCATATTATTAGCCATATTATGCTCATAGGATCGACAGAACGACAATTACTATACTCATTACTCTTATTATTATCAATCTAACTCATACTATTAGCCATATTATGCTTATATGATCGATAGAACGACAATTACTATACTTGTTACTCTTATTATTATAAATCTAACTCATATTATTAGCCATATAATGCTTATATGATCGATAGAACGACAATTACTATACTCATTACTCTTATTATTATCAATCTAACTCATATTATTAGCCATATTATGCTTATATGATCGACAGAACGACAATCACTATACTTACTACTCTTATTATTATCAATCTAACTCATATTATTAGCCATATTATGATTATGTGATCGATAGAACGACAATTACTATACTTATTACACTCACTATTATCAATCTAACCCATATTATTAACCATATTATGCAGATATGATCGATAGCACGACATTTACTATACTTATTACTCTTATTATTATCAAACTAACTCATATTATTAGCCATATTATGCTTATATGATCGATAGAACGACAATTACTATACTAATTAGTCTTATTATTATAAATCTAACTCATACTATTAGCCATATTATACTTATGTGATCGAAAGAACGATAATTACTATACCTATTACGCTTATTATTATCAATCTAACTCATATTATTAGCCATATTATGATTATGTGATCGATAGAACGACAATTACTATACCTATTACTCTCATGATTATCAACCTAACTCATATTATTAGTCATATTATGCTTATATGACCGAGAGATCCACAATTACTAAACTCATTACTCTTATTATTATCAATCTAACTCATATTATTAGCCATATTATGCTTATATGATCGGTAGAACGATAATTACTATACCTATTACTCTTATTATTATCAATCTAACTCATATTATTAACCATATTATGCAGATATGATCGATAGAACGACAATTACTATACTCATTACACTTATTATTATCAATCTAGCTCATATTATTAGCCATATTATGCTTATATGATCGACAGAACGACAATTACTATTCTTCTTACACTCACTGTTATCAATCTAACTCATATTATTAACCATATTATGCAAATATGATCGATAGAACGACAATTACTATACTTATTACTCTTATTATTATCAATCTAACTCATATTATTAGCCATATTATGCTTATATGATCGATAGGAGGACAATCGCTATACTTATTATTCTTATTTTTGTCAACCTAACTCATATTATTAGCCATATTATGCTTAAATGATCGATAGAACGACAATTACTATACTAATTAGTCTTATTATTATCAATCTAACTCATACTATTAGCCATATTATACTTATGTGATCGAAAGAACGATAATTACTATACCTATTACGCTTATTATTATCAATCTAACTCATACTATTAGCCATATTATACTTATGTGATCGAAAGAACGATAATTACTATACCTATTACGCTTATTATTATCAATCTAACTCATATTATTAGCCATATTATGCTTATGTGATCGATAGAACGACAATTACTATACTTATTACTCTCATTATTATCAACCTAACTCATATTATTAGTCATATTATGCTTATATGACCGGGAGATCCACAATTACTATACTCATTACTCTTATTATTATCAATCTAACTCATATTATTAGCCACATTATGCTTATATGATCGATAGAACGACAATTACTATACTTATTACTCTTATTATTATCAATCTAACTCATATTATTAGCCATATTATGCTTAAATGATCGATAGAACGACAATTACTACACTCATAACTCTTATTATTATCAATCTAACTCACATTATTAGCCATATTATGCTTATATGATCGACAGAACGACAATTACTATTCTTATTACACTCACTGTTATCAATCTAACTCATATTATTAGCTATATTATGCTCATACGATCGACAGAACGACAATTACTATACTTATTACTCTTACTTGTATCAATCTAACTCATATTATTAGTCATATTATGCTTATATGATCAGCAGAACGACAATTACTATACTTATTACACTCACTATTATCATTCTAACTCATATTATTAACCATATTATGCAGATATGATCGATAGAACGACAATTACTATACTCACTACTCTTATTATTATCAATCTACCTCATATTATTAGCCATATTATGCTTATATGATCGATAGAACGACAATTACTATACTCATTACTCTTATTATTATCAATCTAACTCATATTATTAGAAATATTGTGCTTATATGACCGAGAGATCCACTATTACTATACTCATTGCTCTTATTATTATCAATCTAACTCATATTATTAGCCATATTATGCTTATATGATCGATAGGACGACAATTACTATACTCACTACTCTTATTATTATCAATCTAACTCATATTGTTAGCCATATTATGCTTATATGATCGATAGAACGACAATTACTATACTCATTACTCTTATTATTATCAATCTAACTCATATTATTAGCCATGTGATGCTTATATGATCGACAGAACGACAATTACTATACTTATTACTCTTATTATTATCAATCTAACTCATATTGTTAGCCATATTATGCTTATATGATCGATAGAACGACAATTACTATACTCATTACTCTTATTATTATCGATCTAACTCATATTATTAGCCATGTGATGCTTATATGATCGACAGAACGACAATTACTATACTTATTACTCTTATTATTATCAATCTAACTCATATTATTAGCCATATTATGCTTATATGATCGGTAGAACGATAATTACTATACCTATTACTCTTATTATTATTAATCTAACTCATATTATTAACCATATTATGCAAATATGATCGATAGAACGACAATTACTATACTTATTACTCTTATTATTCTCAATCTAACTCATATTATTAGCCATATTATGCTTATATGATCGATAGGAGGACAATCACTATACTTATTATTCTTATTTTTATCAACCTAGCTCATATTATTAGCCATATTATGCTTAAATGATCGATAGAACGACAATTACTATACTAATTAGTCTTATTATTATAAATCTCACTCATACTATTAGCCATATTATGCTTATATGATCGATAGGACGACAATTACTATACTCATTACTCTTATTATTATCAATCTAACTCATATTATTAGCCATATTATGCTTATATGATCGACGGAACGACAATTACTATACTTATTACTCTTATTATTATCAATCTAACTCATATTATTAGCCATATTATGCTTATATGATCGGTAGAACGATAATTACTATACCTATTACTCTTATTATTATCAATCTAACTCATATTATTAACCATATTATGCAGATATGATCGATAGAACGACAATTACTATACTCATTACTCTTATTATTATTAATCTATCTCATATTATTAGCCATATTATGCTTATATGATCGACAGAACGACAATTACTATTCTTCTTACACTCACTGTTATCAATCTAACTCATATTATTAGCCATATTGTGCTCATACGATCGACAGAACGACAATTACTATACCTATTACTCTTACTAGTATCAATCTAACTCATATTATTAGTCATATTATGCTTATATGATCGATAGGACGACAATTACTATACTCACTACTCTTATTATTATCAATCTAACTCATATTGTTAGCCATATTATGCTTATATGATCGATAGAACGACAATTACTATACTCATTACTCTTATTATTATCAATCTAACTCATATTATTAGCCATGTGATGCTTATATGATCGACAGAACGACAATTACTATACTTATTACTCTTATTATTATCAATCTAACTCATATTGTTAGCCATATTATGCTTATATGATCGATAGAACGACAATTACTATACTCATTACTCTTATTATTATCAATCTAACTCATATTATTAGCCATGTGATGCTTATATGATCGACAGAACGACAATTACTATACTTATTACTCTTATTATTATCAATCTAACTCATATTATTAGCCATATTATGCTTATATGATCGGTAGAACGATAATTACTATACCTATTACTCTTATTATTATTAATCTAACTCATATTATTAACCATATTATGCAAATATGATCGATAGAACGACAATTACTATACTTATTACTCTTATTATTCTCAATCTAACTCATATTATTAGCCATATTATGCTTATATGATCGATAGGAGGACAATCACTATACTTATTATTCTTATTTTTATCAACCTAGCTCATATTATTAGCCATATTATGCTTAAATGATCGATAGAACGACAATTACTATACTAATTAGTCTTATTATTATAAATCTCACTCATACTATTAGCCATATTATGCTTATATGATCGATAGGACGACAATTACTATACTCATTACTCTTATTATTATCAATCTAACTCATATTATTAGCCATATTATGCTTATATGATCGACGGAACGACAATTACTATACTTATTACTCTTATTATTATCAATCTAACTCATATTATTAGCCATATTATGCTTATATGATCGGTAGAACGATAATTACTATACCTATTACTCTTATTATTATCAATCTAACTCATATTATTAACCATATTATGCAGATATGATCGATAGAACGACAATTACTATACTCATTACTCTTATTATTATTAATCTATCTCATATTATTAGCCATATTATGCTTATATGATCGACAGAACGACAATTACTATTCTTCTTACACTCACTGTTATCAATCTAACTCATATTATTAGCCATATTGTGCTCATACGATCGACAGAACGACAATTACTATACCTATTACTCTTACTAGTATCAATCTAACTCATATTATTAGTCATATTATGCTTATATGATCGATAGAACGACAATTACTATACTCACTACTCTTATTATTAACAATCTAACTCATATTATTAGCCATATTATGCTTATATGATCGATAGGACGACAATTACTATACTTATTACTCTTATTATTATCAATCTAACTCATATTATTAGCCATATTATGCTTATATGATCAGCAGAACGACAATTACTATACTTCTTACACTCACTATTATCAATCTAACTCATATTATTAGCCATATTATGCTTATATGATCGATAGAACGACAATGACTATACTTATTACTCTTATTATTATAAATCTAACTCATATTGTTAGCCATATAATGCTTATATGATCGATAGAACGACAATTGCTATACTTATTACTCTTATTATTATCAATCTAACTCATATTATTAGCCATATTATGCTTATATGATCGACGGAACGACAATTACTATACTTATTACTCTTATTATTATCAATCTAACTCATATTATTAGCCATATTATGCTTATATGATCGGTAGAACGATAATTACTATACCTATTACTCTTATTATTATCAATCTAACTCATATTATTAGCCATATTATGCTTATATGATCGATAGGACGACAATTACTATACTCACTACTCTTATTATTAACAATCTAACTCATATTATTAGCCATATTATGCTTATATGATCAGCAGAACGACAATTACTATACTTCTTACACTCACTATTATCAATCTAACTCATATTATTAGCCATATTATGCTTATATGATCGATAGAACGACAATGACTATACTTATTACTCTTATTATTATAAATCTAACTCATATTGTTAGCCATATAATGCTTATATGATCGATAGAACGACAATTGCTATACTTATTACTCTTATTATTATCAATCTAACTCATATTATTAGCCATATTATGCTTATATGATCGACGGAACGACAATTACTATACTTATTACTCTTATTATTATCAATCTAACTCATATTATTAGCCATATTATGCTTATATGATCGGTAGAACGATAATTACTATACCTATTACTCTTATTATTATCAATCTAACTCATATTATTAGCCATATTATGCTTATATGATCGATAGGACGACAATTACTATACTCACTACTCTTATTATTATTAATCTAACTCATATTGTTAGCCATATTATGCTTATATGATCGATAGAACGACAATTACTATACTCATTACTCTTATTATTATCAATCTAACTCATATTATTAGCCATATGATGCTTTTATGATCGACAGAACGACAATTACTATACTTATTACTCTTATTATTATCAATCTAACTCATAATATTAGCCATATTATGCTTATATGATCGGTAGAACGATAATTACTATACCTATTACTCTTATTATTATTAATCTAACTCATATTCTTAACCATATTATGCAGATATGATCGATAGAACGACAATTACTATACTCATTACTCTTATTATTATCAATCTAATTCATATTATTAGCCATATTATTCTTATATGATCGACAGAACGACAATTACTATTCTTCTTACACTCACTGTTATCAATCTAACTCATATTATTAACCATATTATGCAAATATGATCGATAGAACGACAATTACTATACTTATTACTCTTATTATTATCAATCTAACTCATATTATTAGCCATATTATGCTTATATGATCGATAGGAGGACAATCACTATACTTATTATTCTTATTTTTATCAACCTAGCTCATATTATTAGCCATATTATGCTTAAATGATCGATAGAACGACAATTACTATACTAATTAGTCTTATTATTATAAATCTCACTCATACTATTAGCCATATTATGCTTATATGATCGATAGGACGACAATTACTATACTCATTACTCTTATTATTATCAATCTAACTCATATTATTAGCCATATTATGCTTATATGATCGACGGAACGACAATTACTATACTTATTACTCTTATTATTATCAATCTAACTCATATTATTAGCCATATTATGCTTATATGATCGGTAGAACGATAATTACTATACCTATTACTCTTATTATTATCAATCTAACTCATATTATTAACCATATTATGCAGATATGATCGATAGAACGACAATTACTATACTCATTACTCTTATTATTATTAATCTATCTCATATTATTAGCCATATTATGCTTATATGATCGACAGAACGACAATTACTATTCTTCTTACACTCACTGTTATCAATCTAACTCATATTATTAGCCATATTGTGCTCATACGATCGACAGAACGACAATTACTATACCTATTACTCTTACTAGTATCAATCTAACTCATATTATTAGTCATATTATGCTTATATGATCGATAGAACGACAATTACTATACTCACTACTCTTATTATTAACAATCTAACTCATATTATTAGCCATATTATGCTTATATGATCGATAGGACGACAATTACTATACTTATTACTCTTATTATTATCAATCTAACTCATATTATTAGCCATATTACGCTTATATGATCAGCAGAACGACAATTACTATACTTCTTGCACTCACTATTATCAATCTAACTCATATTATTAGCCATATTATGCTTATATGATCGATAGAACGACAATGACTATACTTATTACTCTTATTATTATAAATCTAACTCATATTGTTAGCCATATAATGCTTATATGATCGATAGAACGACAATTGCTATACTTATTACTCTTATTATTATCAATCTAACTCATATTATTAGCCATATTATGCTTATATGATCGACGGAACGACAATTACTATACTTATTACTCTTATTATTATCAATCTAACTCATATTATTAGCCATATTATGCTTATATGATCGGTAGAACGATAATTACTATACCTATTACTCTTATTATTATCAATCTAACTCATATTATTAACCATATTATGCAGATATGATCGATAGAACGACAATTACTATACTCATTACTCTTATTATTATTAATCTATCTCATATTATTAGCCATATTATGCTTATATGATCGACAGAACGACAATTACTATTCTTCTTACACTCACTGTTATCAATCTAACTCATATTATTAGCCATATTGTGCTCATACGATCGACAGAACGACAATTACTATACCTATTACTCTTACTAGTATCAATCTAACTCATATTATTAGTCATATTATGCTTATATGATCGATAGAACGACAATTACTATACTCACTACTCTTATTATTAACAATCTAACTCATATTATTAGCCATATTATGCTTATATGATCGATAGGACGACAATTACTATACTTATTACTCTTATTATTATCAATCTAACTCATATTATTAGCCATATTATGCTTATATGATCAGCAGAACGACAATTACTATACTTCTTACACTCACTATTATCAATCTAACTCATATTATTAGCCATATTATGCTTATATGATCGATAGAACGACAATGACTATACTTATTACTCTTATTTTTATAAATCTAACTCATATTGTTAGCCATATAATGCTTATATGATCGATAGAACGACAATTGCTATACTTATTACTCTTATTATTATCAATCTAACTCATATTATTAGCCATATTATGCTTATATGATCGACAGAACGACAATTACTATACTTATTACACTCACTATTATCAATCTAACTCATATTATTAACCATATTATGCAGATATGATCGATAGAACGGCAATTACTATACTCATTACTCTTATTATTATCAATCTAACTAATATTATTAACCATATTATGCAAATATGATCGATAGAGCGACAATTACTATACTCATTACTCTTATTATTATCAATCTAACTCATATTATTAGCCATATTATGCTTATATGATCGATAGGACGACAATTACTATACTTATTACTCTTATTGTTATCAATCTAACTCATACTATTAGCCATATTATGCTTATATGATCAGCAGAACGACAATTACTATACTTATTACACTCACTATTATTAATCTAACTCATATTATTAACCATATTATGCAGATATGATCGATGGAACGACAATTACTATACTTATTACTCATATTATTATCAACCTAACTCATATTATTAGCCATATTGTGCTTATCTGACCGAGAGATCCACAATTACTATACTCATTACACTTATTATTATCAATCTAACTCATATTATTAGCCATATTATGCTTATATGATCGATAGAACGACAATTACTATACTTATTACTCTTATTATTATCAATCTAACTCATATTATTAGCCATATTATGCTTATATGATCGATAGAACTACAATTACTATACTCACTATTCTTATTATTATCAATCTACCTCATATTATTAGCCATATTATGCTTATATGATCGATAGAACGACAATTACTATACTCATTACTCTTATTATTATCAATCTAACTCATATTATTAGCCATATTGTGCTTATATGACCGAGAGATCCACAATTACTATACTCATTACTCTTATTATTATCAATCTAACTCATATTATTAGCCAAATTATGCTTATATGATCGACAGAACGACAATTACTATACTTATTACTCTTATTATTATCAATCTAACTCATATGATTAGCCATATTATGCTTATATGATCGATAGAACGACAATTACTATACTAATTAGTCTTATTATTATCAATCTAACTCATACTATTAGCCATATTATACTTATGTGATCGAAAGAACGATAATTACTATACCTATTACGCTTATTATTATCAATCTAACTCATATTATTAGCCATACTATGATTATGTGATCGATAGAACGACAATTACTATACCTATTACTCTCATGATTATCAACCTAACTCATATTATTAGTCATATTATGCTTATATGACCGAGAGATCCACAATTACTAAACTCATTACTCTTATTATTATCAATCTAACTCATTTTATGAGCCATATTATGCTTATATGATCGACAGAACGACAATTACTATACTTATTACTCTTATTATTATCAATCTAACTCATATTATTAGCCATATTATGCTTATATGATCGGTAGAACGATAATTACTATACCTATTACTCTTATTATTATCAATCTAACTCATATTATTAACCATATTATGCAGATATGATCGATAGAACGACAATTACTATACTCATAACTCTTATTATTATCAATCTAACTCATATTATTAGCCATATTATGCTTATATGATCGACAGAACGACAATTACTATTCTTCTTACACTCACTGTTATCAATCTAACTCATATTATTAACCATATTATGCAAATATGATCGATAGAACGACAATTACTATACTTATTACTCTTATTATTATCAATCTAACTCATATTATTAGCCATATTATGCTTATATGATCGATAGGAGGACAATCACTATACTTATTATTCTTATTTTTGTCAACCTAACTCATATTATTAGCCATATTATGCTTAAATGATCGATAGAACGACAATTACTATACTAATTAGTCTTATTATTATCAATCTAACTCATACTATTAGCCATATTATACTTATGTGATCGAAAGAACGATAATTACTATACCTATTACGCTTATTATTATCAATCTAACTCATATTATGAGCCATATTATGCTTATGTGATCGATAGAACGACAATTACTATACTTATTACTCTCATTATTATCAACCTAACTCATATTATTAGCCATATTATGCTTATATGATCGATAGAACGACAATTACTATACTTATTACTCTTATTATTATCAATCTAACTCATATTATTAGCCATATTATGCTTAAATGATCGATAGAACGACAATTACTACACTCATTACTCTTATTATTATCAATCTAACTCACATTATTAGCCATATTATGCTTATATGATCGACAGAACGACAATTACTATTCTTATTACACTCACTGTTATCAATCTAACTCATATTATTAGCTATATTATGCTCATACGATCGACAGAACGACAATTACTATACTTATTACTCTTACTAGTATCAATCTAACTCATATTATTAGTCATATTATGCTTATATGATCAGCAGAACGACAATTACTATACTTATTACACTCACTATTATCAATCTAACTCATATTATTAACCATATTATGCAGATATGATCGATAGAACGACAATTACTATACTCACTACTCTTATTATTATCAATCTACCTCATATTATTAGCCATATTATGCTTATATGATCGATAGAACGACAATTACTATACTCATTACTCTTATTATTATCAATCTAACTCATATTATTAGAAATATTGTGCTTATATGACCGAGAGATCCACTATTACTATACTCATTGCTCTTATTATTATCAATCTAACTCATATTATTAGCCATATTATGCTTATATGATCGATAGGACGACAATTACTATACTCACTACTCTTATTATTATCAATCTAACTCATATTGTTAGCCATATTATGCTTATGTGATCGATAGAACGACAATTACTATACTTATTACTCTCATTATTATCAACCTAACTCATATTATTAGTCATATTATGCTTATATGACCGGGAGATCCACAATTACTATACTCATTACTCTTATTATTATCAATCTAACTCATATTATTAGCCATATTATGCTTATATGATCGACAGAACGACAATCACTATACCTACTACTCTTATTATTATCAATCTAACTCATATTATTAGCCATATTATGATTATGTGATCGATAGAACGACAATTACTATACTTATTACACTCACTATTATCAATCTAACTCATATTATTAACCATATTATGCAGATATGATCGATAGCACGACATTTACTGTACTTATTACTCTTATTATTATCAAACTAACTCATATTATTAGCCATATTATGCTTATATGATCGACAGAACGACAATTACTATTCCTCTTACACTCACTGTTATCAATCTAACTCATATTATTCACCATATTATGCAAATATGATCGATAGAACGACAATTACTATACTTATTACTCTTATTATGATCAATCTAACTCATATTATTAGCCATATTATGCTTATATGATCGATAGGAGGACAATCACTATACTTATTATTCTTATTTTTATCAACCTAACTCATATTATTAGCCATATTATGCTTAAATGATCGATAGAACGACAATTACTATACTAATTAGTCTTATTATTATCAATCTAACTCATACTATTAGCCATATTATACTTATGTGATCCAAAGAACGATAATTACTATACCTATTACGCTTATTATTATCAATCTAACTCATATTATTAGCCATATTATGCTTATGTGATAGATAGAACGACAATTACTATACTTATTACTCTCATTATTATCAACCTAACTCATATTATTAGTCATATTATGCTTATATGATCAGCAGAACGACAATTACTATACTAATTACACTCACTATTATCAATCTAACTCATATTATTAGCCATATTATGCTTATATGATCGATAGGACGACAATTACTATACTCACTACTCTTATTATTATCAATCTAACTCATATTATTAGCCATATTATGCTTATATGATCGATAGAACGACAATTACTATACTTATTACTCTCATTATTATCAATCTAATTCATATTATTAGCCAAATTTTGCTTATATGATCGACAGAACGACAATTACTATACTCACTACTCTTATTATTATCAATCTAACTCATATTATTAGCCATATTATGCTTATATGATCGGTAGAACGATAATTACTATACCTATTACTCTTATTATTATCAATCTAACTCATATTATTAACCATATTTTGCAAATATGATCGATAGAACGACAATTACTATACTCATTACTCTTATTATTATCAATCTAACTCATATTATTAGCCATATTGTGCTTATATGACCGAGAGATCCACAATTACTATACTCATTACTCTTATTATTATCAATCTAACTCATATTATTAGCCATATTATGCTTAAATGATCGATAGAACGACAATTTCTATACTCATTACTCTTATTATTATCAATCTAACTCATATTATTAGCCATATTATGCTTATATGATCGACAGAACGACAATTATTATTCTCATTACACTCACTGTTATCAATCTAACTCATATTATTAGCCATATTATGCTCATAGGATCGACAGAACGACAATTACTATACTTATTACTCTTACTAGTATCAATCTAACTCATATTATTAGTCATATTATGCTTATATGATCAGCAGAACGACAATTACTATACTAATTACACTCACTATTATCAATCTAACTCATATAATTAGCCATATTATGCTTATATGATCGATAGGACGACAATTACTATACTCACTACTCTTATTATTATCAATCTAACTCATATTATTAGCCATATTATGCTTATATGATCGATAGAACGACAATTACTATACTCATTACTCTTATTATTATCAATCTAACTCATACTATTAGCCATATTATGCTTATATGATCGATAGAACGACAATTACTATACTTATTACTCTTATTATTATAAATCTAACTCATATTATTAGCCATATAATGCTTATATGATCGATAGAACGACAATTACTATACTCATTACTCTTATTATTATCAATCTAACTCATATTATTAGCCATATTATGCTTATATGATCGACAGAACGACAATCACTATACTTACTACTCTTATTATTATCAATCTAACTCATATTATTAGCCATATTGTGCTTATATGACCGAGAGATCCACAATTACTATACTCATTACTCTTATTATTATCAATCTAACTCATTTTATTAGCCATATTATGCTTATATGATCGACAGAACGACAATTACTATACTTATTACTCTTATTATTATCAATCTAATTCATATTATTAGCCATATTATGCTTATATGATCGTTAGAACGATAATTACTATACCTATTACTCTTATTATTATCAATCTAACTCATATTATTAACCATATTATGCAGATATGATCGATAGAACGACAATTACTATACTCATTACTCTTATTATTATCAATCTAACCCATATTATTAGTCATATTATGCTTATATGACCGAGAGATCCACAATTACTATACTCATTACTCTTATTATTATGAATCTAACTCATATTATTAGCCATATTATGCTTATATGATCGATAGAACGACAATTACTATACTTATTACTCCTATTATTATCAATCTAACTCATGTTATTAGCCATATTATGCTTATATGATCGATAGGACGACAATTACTATACTCACTACTCTTATTATTATCAATCTATCTCATATTATTAGCCATATTATGCTTAAATGATCGATAGAACGACAATTACTATACTCATTACTCTTATTATTATCAATCTAACTCATATTATTAGCCATATTATGCTTATATGATCGACAGAACGACAATTACTATTCTCATTACACTCACTGTTATCAATCTAACTCATATTATTAGCCATATTATGCTCATAGGATGGACAGAACGACAATTACTATACTTATTACTCTTACTAGTATCAATCTAACTCATATTATTAGTCATATTATGCTTATATGATCAGCAGAACGACAATTACTATACTAATGACACTCACTATTATCAATCTAACTCATATTATTAGCCATATTATGCTTATATGATCGATAGGACGACAATTACTATACTCACTACTCTTATTATTATCAATCTAACTCATATTATTAGCCATATTATGCTTACATGATCGATAGAACGACAATTACTATACTCATTACTCTTATTATTATCAATCTAACTCATACTATTAGCCATATTATGCTTATATGATCGATAGAACGACAATTACTATACTTATTACTCTTATTATTATAAATCTAACTCATATTATTAGCCATATAATGCTTATATGATCGATAGAACGACAATTACTATACTCATTACTCTTATTATTATCAATCTAACTCATATTATTAGCCATATTATGCTTATATGATCGACAGAACGACAATCACTATACTTACTACTCTTATTATTATCAATCTAACTCATATTATTAGCCATATTATGATTATGTGATCGATAGAACGACAATTACTATACTTATTACACTCACTATTATCAATCTAACTCATATTATTAACCATATTATGCAGATATGATCGATAGCACGACATTTACTATACTTATTACTCTTATTATTATCAAACTAACTCATATTATTAGCCATATTATGCTTATATGATCGATAGAACGACAATTACTATACTAATTAGTCTTATTATTATAAATCTAACTCATACTATTAGCCATATTATACTTATGTGATCGAAAGAACGATAATTACTATACCTATTACGCTTATTATTATCAATCTAACTCATATTATTAGCCATATTATGCTTATATGATCGATAGGAGGACAATCACTATACTTATTATTCTTATTTTTATCAACCTAGCTCATATTATTAGCCATATTATGCTTAAATGATCGATAGAACGACAATTACTATACTCACTACTCTTATTATTATCAATCTAATTCATATTATTAGCCATATTATGCTTATATGATCGATAGAACGACAATTACTATACTTATTACTCTCATTATTATCAATCTAATTCATATTATTAGCCAAATTTTGCTTATATGATCGACAGAACGACAATTACTATACTCACTACTCTTATTATTATCAATCTAACTCATATTATTAGCCATATTATGCTTATATGATCGGTAGAACGATAATTACTATACCTATTACTCTTATTATTATCAATCTAACTCATATTATTAACCATATTTTGCAAATATGATCGATAGAACGACAATTACTATACTCATTACTCTTATTATTATCAATCTAACTCATATTATTAGCCATATTGTGCTTATATGACCGAGAGATCCACAATTACTATACTCATTACTCTTATTATTATCAATCTAACTCATTTTATTAGCCATGTTATGCTTATATGATCGACAGAACGACAATTACTATACTTATTACTCTTATTATTATCAATCTAACTCATATTATTAGCCATATTATGCTTATATGATCGGTAGAACGATAATTACTATACCTATTACTCTTATTATTATCAATCTAACTCATATTATTAGTCATATTATGCTTATATGACCGAGAGATCCACAATTACTATACTCATTACTCTTATTATTATCAATCTAACTCATATTATTAGCCATATTATGCTTATATGATCGATAGAACGACAATTACTATACTTATTACTCCTATTATTATCAATCTAACTCATATTATTAGCCATATTATGCTTATATGATCGATAGGACGACAATTACTATACTCACTACTCTTATTATTATCAATCTAACTCATATTATTAGCCATATTATGCTTAAATGATCGATAGAACGACAATTTCTATACTCATTACTCTTATTATTATCAATCTAACTCATATTATTAGCCATATTATGCTTATATGATCGACAGAACGACAATTATTATTCTCATTACACTCACTGTTATCAATCTAACTCATATTATTAGCCATATTATGCTCATAGGATCGACAGAACGACAATTACTATACTTATTACTCTTACTAGTATCAATCTAACTCATATTATTAGTCATATTATGCTTATATGATCAGCAGAACGACAATTACTATACTAATTACACTCACTATTATCAATCTAACTCATATAATTAGCCATATTATGCTTATATGATCGATAGGACGACAATTACTATACTCACTACTCTTATTATTATCAATCTAACTCATATTATTAGCCATATTATGCTTATATGATCGATAGAACGACAATTACTATACTCATTACTCTTATTATTATCAATCTAACTCATACTATTAGCCATATTATGCTTATATGATCGATAGAACGACAATTACTATACTTATTACTCTTATTATTATAAATCTAACTCATATTATTAGCCATATAATGCTTATATGATCGATAGAACGACAATTACTATACTCATTACTCTTATTATTATCAATCTAACTCATATTATTAGCCATATTATGCTTATATGATCGACAGAACGACAATCACTATACTTACTACTCTTATTATTATCAATCTAACTCATATTATTAGCCATATTGTGCTTATATGACCGAGAGATCCACAATTACTATACTCATTACTCTTATTATTATCAATCTAACTCATTTTATTAGCCATATTATGCTTATATGATCGACAGAACGACAATTACTATACTTATTACTCTTATTATTATCAATCTAACTCATATTATTAGCCATATTATGCTTATATGATCGTTAGAACGATAATTACTATACCTATTACTCTTATTATTATCAATCTAACTCATATTATTAACCATATTATGCAGATATGATCGATAGAACGACAATTACTATACTCATTACTCTTATTATTATCAATCTAACCCATATTATTAGTCATATTATGCTTATATGACCGAGAGATCCACAATTACTATACTCATTACTCTTATTATTATGAATCTAACTCATATTATTAGCCATATTATGCTTATATGATCGATAGAACGACAATTACTATACTTATTACTCCTATTATTATCAATCTAACTCATGTTATTAGCCATATTATGCTTATATGATCGATAGGACGACAATTACTATACTCACTACTCTTATTATTATCAATCTATCTCATATTATTAGCCATATTATGCTTAAATGATCGATAGAACGACAATTACTATACTCATTACTCTTATTATTATCAATCTAACTCATATTATTACCCATATTATGCTTATATGATCGACAGAACGACAATTACTATTCTCATTACACTCACTGTTATCAATCTAACTCATATTATTAGCCATATTATGCTCATAGGATGGACAGAACAACAATTACTATACTTATTACTCTTACTAGTATCAATCTAACTCATATTATTAGTCATATTATGCTTATATGATCAGCAGAACGACAATTACTATACTAATGACACTCACTATTATCAATCTAACTCATATTATTAGCCATATTATGCTTATATGATCGATAGGACGACAATTACTATACTCACTACTCTTATTATTATCAATCTAACTCATATTATTAGCCATATTATGCTTACATGATCGATAGAACGACAATTACTATACTCATTACTCTTATTATTATCAATCTAACTCATACTATTAGCCATATTATGCTTATATGATCGATAGAACGACAATTACTATACTTATTACTCTTATTATTATAAATCTAACTCATATTATTAGCCATATAATGCTTATATGATCGATAGAACGACAATTACTATACTCATTACTCTTATTATTATCAATCTAACTCATATTATTAGCCATATTATGCTTATATGATCGACAGAACGACAATCACTATACTTACTACTCTTATTATTATCAATCTAACTCATATTATTAGCCATATTATGATTATGTGATCGATAGAACGACAATTACTATACTTATTACACTCACTATTATCAATCTAACTCATATTATTAACCATATTATGCAGATATGATCGATAGCACGACATTTACTATACTTATTACTCTTATTATTATCAAACTAACTCATATTATTAGCTATATTATGCTTATATGATCGATAGAACGACAATTACTATACTAATTAGTCTTATTATTATAAATCTAACTCATACTATTAGCCATATTATACTTATGTGATCGAAAGAACGATAATTACTATACCTATTACGCTTATTATTATCAATCTAACTCATATTATTAGCCATATTATGCTTATATGATCGATAGGAGGACAATCACTATACTTATTATTCTTATTTTTATCAACCTAGCTCATATTATTAGCCATATTATGCTTAAATGATCGATAGAACGACAATTACTATACTCACTACTCTTATTATTATCAATCTAACTCATATTATTAGCCATATTATGCTTATATGATCGATAGAACGACAATTACTATACTTATTACTCTCATTATTATCAATCTAATTCATATTATTAGCCAAATTTTGCTTATATGATCGACAGAACGACAATTACTATACTCACTACTCTTATTATTATCAATCTAACTCATATTATTAGCCATATTATGCTTATATGATCGGTAGAACGATAATTACTATACCTATTACTCTTATTATTATCAATCTAACTCATATTATTAACCATATTTTGCAAATATGATCGATAGAACGACAATTACTATACTCATTACTCTTATTATTATCAATCTAACTCATATTATTAGCCATATTGTGCTTATATGACCGAGAGATCCACAATTACTATACTCATTACTCTTATTATTATCAATCTAACTCATTTTATTAGCCATGTTATGCTTATATGATCGACAGAACGACAATTACTATACTTATTACTCTTATTATTATCAATCTAACTCATATTATTAGCCATATTATGCTTATATGATCGGTAGAACGATAATTACTATACCTATTACTCTTATTATTATCAATCTAACTCATATTATTAATCATATTATGCAGATATGATCGATAGAACGACAATTACTATACTCATTACTCTTATTATTATCAATCTAACTCATATTATTAGTCATATTATGCTTATATGACCGAGAGATCCACAATTACTATACTCATTACTCTTATTATTATCAATCTAACTCATATTATTAGCCATATTATGCTTATATGATCGATAGAACGACAATTACTATACTTATTACTCCTATTATTATCAATCTAACTCATATTATTAGCCATATTATGCTTATATGATCGATAGGACGACAATTACTATACTCACTACTCTTATTATTATCAATCTAACTCATATTATTAGCCATATTATGCTTAAATGATCGATAGAACGACAATTTCTATACTCATTACTCTTATTATTATCAATCTAACTCATATTATTAGCCATATTATGCTTATATGATCGACAGAACGACAATTATTATTCTCATTACACTCACTGTTATCAATCTAACTCATATTATTAGCCATATTATGCTCATAGGATCGACAGAACGACAATTACTATACTTATTACTCTTACTAGTATCAATCTAACTCATATTATTAGTCATATTATGCTTATATGATCAGCAGAACGACAATTACTATACTAATTACACTCACTATTATCAATCTAACTCATATAATTAGCCATATTATGCTTATATGATCGATAGGACGACAATTACTATACTCACTACTCTTATTATTATCAATCTAACTCATATTATTAGCCATATTATGCTTATATGATCGATAGAACGACAATTACTATACTCATTACTCTTATTATTATCAATCTAACTCATACTATTAGCCATATTATGCTTATATGATCGATAGAACGACAATTACTATACTTATTACTCTTATTATTATAAATCTAACTCATATTATTAGCCATATAATGCTTATATGATCGATAGAACGACAATTACTATACTCATTACTCTTATTATTATCAATCTAACTCATATTATTAGCCATATTATGCTTATATGATCGACAGAACGACAATTACTATTCTCATTACACTCACTGTTATCAATCTAACTCATATTATTAGCCATATTATGCTCATAGGATGGACAGAACGACAATTACTATACTTATTACTCTTACTAGTATCAATCTAACTCATATTATTAGTCATATTATGCTTATATGATCAGCAGAACGACAATTACTATACTAATGACACTCACTATTATCAATCTAACTCATATTATTAGCCATATTATGCTTATATGATCGATAGGACGACAATTACTATACTCACTACTCTTATTATTATCAATCTAACTCATATTATTAGCCATATTATGCTTACATGATCGATAGAACGACAATTACTATACTCATTACTCTTATTATTATCAATCTAACTCATACTATTAGCCATATTATGCTTATATGATCGATAGAACGACAATTACTATACTTATTACTCTTATTATTATAAATCTAACTCATATTATTAGCCATATAATGCTTATATGATCGATAGAACGACAATTACTATACTCATTACTCTTATTATTATCAATCTAACTCATATTATTAGCCATATTATGCTTATATGATCGACAGAACGACAATCACTATACTTACTACTCTTATTATTATCAATCTAACTCATATTATTAGCCATATTATGATTATGTGATCGATAGAACGACAATTACTATACTTATTACACTCACTATTATCAATCTAACTCATATTATTAACCATATTATGCAGATATGATCGATAGCACGACATTTACTATACTTATTACTCTTATTATTATCAAACTAACTCATATTATTAGCCATATTATGCTTATATGATCGATAGAACGACAATTACTATACTAATTAGTCTTATTATTATAAATCTAACTCATACTATTAGCCATATTATACTTATGTGATCGAAAGAACGATAATTACTATACCTATTACGCTTATTATTATCAATCTAACTCATATTATTCGCCATATTATGCTTATATGATCGATAGGAGGACAATCACTATACTTATTATTCTTATTTTTATCAACCTAGCTCATATTATTAGCCATATTATGCTTAAATGATCGATAGAACGACAATTACTATACTAATTAGTCTTATTATTATAAATCTCACTCATACTATTAGCCATATTATGCTTATATGATCGATAGGACGACAATTACTATACTCATTACTCTTATTATTATCAATCTAACTCATATTATTAGCCATATTATGCTTATATGATCGACGGAACGACAATTACTATACTTATTACTCTTATTATTATCAATCTAACTCATATTATTAGCCATATTATGCTTATATGATCGGTAGAACGATAATTACTATACCTATTACTCTTATTATTATCAATCTAACTCATATTATTAACCATATTATGCAGATATGATCGATAGAACGACAATTACTATACTCATTACTCTTATTATTATCAATCTATCTCATATTATTAGCCATATTATGCTTATATGATCGACAGAACGACAATTACTATTCTTCTTACACTCACTGTTATCAATCTAACTCATATTATTAGCCATATTATGCAGATATGATCGATGGAACGACAATTACTATACTTATTACTCATATTATTATCAACCTAACTCATATTATTAGCCATATTGTGCTTATCTGACCGAGAGATCCACAATTACTATACTCATTACTCTTATTATTATCAATCTAACTCATATTATTAGCCATATTATGCTTATATGATCGAAAGAACGACAATTACTATACTTATTACTCTTATTATTATCAATCTAACTCATATTATTAGCCATATTATGCTTATATGATCGATAGAACTACAATTACTATACTCACTATTCTTATTATTATCAATCTACCTCATATTATTAGCCATATTATGCTTATATGATCGATAGAACGACAATTACTATACTCATTACTCTTATTATTATCAATCTAACTCATATTATTAGCCATATTGTGCTTATATGACCGAGAGATCCACAATTACTATACTCATTACTCTTATTATTATCAATCTAACTCATATTATTAGCCAAATTATGCTTATATGATCGACAGAACGACAATTACTATACTTATTACTCTTATTATTATCAATCTAACTCATATTATTAGCCATATTATGCTTATATGATCGATAGAACGACAATTACTATACTAATTAGTCTTATTATTATCAATCTAACTCATACTATTAGCCATATTATACTTATGTGATCGAAAGAACGATAATTACTATACCTATTACGCTTATTATTATCAATCTAACTCATATTATTAGCCATATTATGATTATGTGATCGATAGAACGACAATTACTATACCTATTACTCTCATGATTATCAACCTAACTCATATTATTAGTCATATTATGCTTATATGACCGAGAGATCCACAATTACTAAACTCATTACTCTTATTATTATCAATCTAACTCATATTATTAGCCATATTATGCTTATATGATCGGTAGAACGATAATTACTATACCTATTACTCTTATTATTATCAATCTAACTCATATTATTAACCATATTATGCAGATATGATCGATAGAACGACAATTACTATACTTATTACTCTTATTATTATCAATCTAACTCATATTATTAGCCATATTATGCTTATATGATCGATAGGAGGACAATCACTATACTTATTATTCTTATTTTTGTCAACCTAACTCATATTATTAGCCATATTATGCTTATATGATCGATAGAACGACAATTACTATACTAATTAGTCTTATTATTATCAATCTAACTCATACTATTAGCCATATTATACTTATGTGATCGAAAGAACGATAATTACTATACCTATTACGCTTATTATTATCAATCTAACTCATACTATTAGCCATATTATACTTATGTGATCGAAAGAACGATAATTACTATACCTATTACGCTTATTATTATCAATCTAACTCATATTATTAGCCATATTATGCTTATGTGATCGATAGAACGACAATTACTATACTTATTACTCTCATTATTATCAACCTAACTCATATTATTAGTCATATTATGCTTATATGACCGGGAGATCCACAATTACTATACTCATTACTCTTATTATTATCAATCTAACTCATATTATTAGCCATATTATGCTTATATGATCGATAGAACGACAATTACTATACTTATTACTCTTATTATTATCAATCTAACTCATATTATTAGCCATATTATGCTTATATGATCGATAGGACGACAATTAATATACTTATTACTCTTATTATTATCAATCTAACTCATATTATTAGCCATATTATGCTTATATGATCAGCAGAACGACAATTACTATACTTCTTACACTCACTATTATCAATCTAACTCATATTATTAGCCATATTATGCTTATATGATCGATAGAACGACAATGACTATACTTATTACTCTTATTATTATAAATCTAACTCATATTGTTAGCCATATAATGCTTATATGATCGATAGAACGACAATTACTATACTTATTACTCTTATTATTATCAATCTAACTCATATTATTAGCCATATTATGCTTATATGATCGACAGAACGACAATTACTATACTTATTACACTCACTATTATCAATCTAACTCATATTAGTAACCATATTATGCAGATATGATCGATAGAACGGTAATTACTATACTCATTACTCTTATTATTATCAATCTAACTAATATTATTAACCATATTATGCAAATATGATCGATAGAGCGACAATTACTATACTCATTACTCTTATTATTATCAATCTAACTCATATTATTAGCCATATTATGCTTATATGATCGATGGGACGACAATTACTATACTTATTACTCTTATTATTATCAATCTAACTCATATTATTAGCCATATTATGCTTATATGATCAGCAGAACGACAATTACTATACTTATTACACTCACTATTATTAATCTAACTCATATTATTAACCATATTATGCAGATATGATCGATGGAACGACAATTACTATACTTATTACTCATATTATTATCAACCTAACTCATATTATTAGCCATATTGTGCTTATCTGACCGAGAGATCCACAATTACTATACTCATTACTCTTATTATTATCAATCTAACTCATATTATTAGCCATATTATGCTTATATGATCGATAGAACGACAATTACTATACTTATTACTCTTATTATTATCAATCTAACTCATATTATTAGCCATATTATGCTTATATGATCGATAGAACTACAATTACTATACTCACTATTCTTATTATTATCAATCTACCTCATATTATTAGCCATATTATGCTTATATGATCGATAGAACGACAATTACTATACTCATTACTCTTATTATTATCAATCTAACTCATATTATTAGCCATATTGTGCTTATATGACCGAGAGATCCACAATTACTATACTCATTACTCTTATTATTATCAATCTAACTCATATTATTAGAAATATTGTGCTTATATGACCGAGAGATCCACTATTACTATACTCATTGCTCTTATTATTATCAATCTAACTCATATTATTAGCCATATTATGCTTATATGATCGATAGGACGGCAATTACTATACTCACTACTCTTATTATTATCAATCTAACTCATATTGTTAGCCATATTATGCTTATATGATCGATAGAACGACAATTACTATACTCATTACTCTTATTATTATCAATCTAACTCATATTATTAGCCATATTATGCTTATATGATCGACAGAACGACAATTACTATACTTATTACTCTTATTATTATCAATCTAACTCATATTATTAGCCATATTATGCTTATATGATCGGTAGAACGATAATTACTATACCTATTACTCTTATTATTATTAATCTAACTCATATTCTTAACCATATTATGCAGATATGATCGATGGAACGACAATTACTATACTCATTACTCTTATTATTATCAATCTAATTCATATTATTAGCCATATTATTCTTATATGATCGACAGAACGACAATTACTATTCTTCTTACACTCACTGTTATCAATCTAACTCATATTATTAACCATATTATGCAAATATGATCGATAGAACGACAATTACTATACTTATTACTCTTATTATTATCAATCTAACTCATATTATTAGCCATATTATGCTTATATGATCGATAGGAGGACAATCACTATACTTATTATTCTTATTTTTATCAACCTAACTCATATTATTAGCCATATTATGCTTACATGATCGATAGAACGACAATTACTATACTCATTACTCTTATTATTATCAATCTAACTCATACTATTAGCCATATTATACTTATGTGATCGAAAGAACGATAATTACTATACCTATTACGCTTATTATTATCAATCTAACTCATATTATTAGCCATATTATGCTTATGTGATCGATCGAACGACAATTACTATGCTTATTACTCTCATTATTATCAACCTAACTCATATTATTAGTCATATTATGCTTATATGACCGAGAGATCCACAATTACTATACTCATTACTCTTATTATTATCAATCTAACTCATATTATTAGCCATATTATGCTTATATGATCGATAGAACGACAATTACTATACTTATTACTCTCATTATTATCAACCTAACTCATATTATTAGTCATATTATGCTTATATGACCGGGAGATCCACAATTACTATACTCATTACTCTTATTATTATCAATCTAACTCATATTATTAGCCATATTATGCTTATATGATCGATAGAACGACAATTACTATACTTATTACTCTTATTATTATCAATCTAACTCATATTATTAGCCATATTATGCTTAAATGATCGATAGAACGACAATTACTACACTCATTACTCTTATTAATATCAATCTAACTCACATTATTAGCCATATTATGCTTATATGATCGACAGAACGACAATTACTATTCTTATTACACTCACTGTTATCAATCTAACTCATATTATTAGCCATATTATGCTCATACGATCGACAGAACGACAATTACTATACTTATTACTCTTACTAGTATCAATCTAACTCATATTATTAGTCATATTATGCTTATATGATCAGCAGAACGACAATTACTATACTTATTACACTCACTATTATCAATCTAACTCATATTATTAACCATATTATGCAGATATGATCGATAGAACGACAATTACTATACTCACTACTCTTATTATTATCAATCTACCTCATATTATTAGCCATATTATGCTTATATGATCGATAGAACGACAATTACTATACTCATTACTCTTATTATTATCAATCTAACTCATATTATTAGAAATATTGTGCTTATATGACCGAGAGATCCACTATTACTATACTCATTGCTCTTATTATTATCAATCTAACTCATATTATTAGCCATATTATGCTTATATGATCGATAGGACGACAATTACTATACTAATTAGTCTTATTATTATAAATCTCACTCATACTATTAGCCATATTATACTTGTGTGATCGAAAGAACGATAATTACTATACCTATTACGCTTATTATTATCAATCTAACTCATATTATTAGCCATATTATGCTTATATGATCGATAGGAGGACAATCACTATACTTATTATTCTTATTTTTATCAACCTAGCTCATATTATTAGCCATATTATGCTTAAATGATCGATAGAACGACAATTACTATACTAATTAGTCTTATTATTATAAATCTCACTCATACTATTAGCCATATTATGCTTATATGATCGATAGGACGACAATTACTATACTCATTACTCTTATTATTATCAATCTAACTCATATTATTAGCCATATTATGCTTATATGATCGACGGAAGGACAATTACTATACTTATTACTCTTATTATTATCAATCTAACTCATATTATTAGCCATATTATGCTTATATGATCGGTAGAACGATAATTACTATACCTATTACTCTTATTATTATCACTCTAACTCATATTATTAACCATATTATGCAGATATGATCGATAGAACGACAATTACTATACTCATTACTCTTATTATTATCAATCTATCTCATATTATTAGCCATATTATGCTTATATGATCGACAGAACGACAATTACTATTCTTCTTACACTCACTGTTATCAATCTAACTCATATTATTAGCCATATTGTGCTCATACGATCGACAGAACGACAATTACTATACCTATTACTCTTACTAGTATCAATCTAACTCATATTATTAGTCATATTATGCTTATATGATCGATAGAACGACAATTACTATACTCACTACTCTTATTATTATCAATCTAACTCATATTATTAGCCATATTATGCTTATATGATCGATAGGACGACAATTACTATACTTATTACTCTTATTATTATCAATCTAACTCATATTATTAGCCATATTATGCTTATATGATCAGCAGAACGACAATTACTATACTTCTTACACTCACTATTATCAATCTAACTCATATTATTAGCCATATTATGCTTATATGATCGATAGAACGACAATGACTATACTTATTACTCTTATTATTATAAATCTAACTCATATTGTTAGCCATATAATGCTTATATGATCGATAGAACGACAATTACTATACTTATTACTCTTATTATTATCAATCTAACTCATATTATTAGCCATATTATTCTTATATGATCGACAGAACGACAATTACTATACTTATTACACTCACTATTATCAATCTAACTCATATTATTAACCATATTATGCAGATATGATCGATAGAACGGCAATTACTATACTCATTACTCTTATTATTATCAATCTAACTAATATTATTAACCATATTATGCAAATATGATCGATAGAGCGACAATTACTATACTCATTACTCTTATTATTATCAATCTAACTCATATTATTAGAAATATTGTGCTTATATGACCGAGAGATCCACT
Source organism: Megachile rotundata (assembly GCF_050947335.1). Taxonomy (NCBI): domain Eukaryota; kingdom Metazoa; phylum Arthropoda; class Insecta; order Hymenoptera; family Megachilidae; genus Megachile; species Megachile rotundata. The sequence continues at coordinate 22,286 of NW_027474348.1, read as the reverse complement.
ATTACTATACTCATTGCTCTTATTATTATCAATCTAACTCATATTATTAGCCATATTATGCTTATATGATCGATAGGACGACAATTACTATACTCACTACTCTTATTATTATCAATCTAACTCATATTGTTAGCCATATTATGCTTATATGATCGATAGAACGACAATTACTATACTCATTACTCTTATTATTATCAATCTAACTCATATTATTAGCCATATTATGCTTATATGATCGACAGAACGACAATTACTATACTTATTACTCTTATTATTATCAATCTAACTCATATTATTAGCCATATTATGCTTATATGATCGGTAGAACGATAATTACTATACCTATTACTCTTATTATTATTAATCTAACTCATATTCTTAACCATATTATGCAGATATGATCGATAGAACGACAATTACTATACTCATTACTCTTATTATTATCAATCTAATTCATATTATTAGCCATATTATGCTTATATGATCGATAGGACGACAATTACTATACTTATTACTCTTATTATTATCAATCTAACTCATATTATTAGCCATATTATGCTTATATGATCAGCAGAACGACAATTACTATACTTCTTACACTCACTATTATCAATCTAACTCATATTATTAGCCATATTATGCTTATATGATCGATAGAACGACAATGACTATACTTATTACTCTTATTATTATAAATCTAACTCATATTGTTAGCCATATAATGCTTATATGATCGATAGAACGACAATTACTATACTTATTACTCTTATTATTATCAATCTAACTCATATTATTAGCCATATTATGCTTATATGATCGACAGAACGACAATTATTATACTTATTACACTCACTATTATCAATCTAACTCATATTATTAACCATATTATGCAGATATGATCGATAGAACGGCAATTACTATACTCATTACTCTTATTATTATCAATCTAACTAATATTATTAACCATATTATGCAAATATGATCGATAGAGCGACAATTACTATACTCATTACTCTTATTATTATCAATCTAACTCATATTATTAGCCATATTATGCTTATATGATCGATAGGACGACAATTACTATACTTATTACTCTTATTATTATCAATCTAACTCATATTATTAGCCATATTATGCTTATATGATCAGCAGAACGACAATTACTATACTTATTACACTCACTATTATTAATCTAACTCATATTATTAACCATATTATGCAGATATGATCGATGGAACGACAATTACTATACTTATTACTCATATTATTATCAACCTAACTCATATTATTAGCCATATTGTGCTTATCTGACCGAGAGATCCACAATTACTATACTCATTACTCTTATTGTTATCAATCTAACTCATATTATTAGCCATATTATGCTTATATGATCGATAGAACGACAATTACTATACTTATTACTCTTATTATTATCAATCTAACTCATATTATTAGCCATATTATGCTTATATGATCGATAGAACTACAATTACTATACTCACTATTCTTATTATTATCAATCTACCTCATATTATTAGCCATATTATGCTTATATGATCGATAGAACGACAATTACTATACTCATTACTCTTATTATTATCAATCTAACTCATATTATTAGCCATATTGTGCTTATATGACCGAGAGATCCACAATTACTATACTCATTACTCTTATTATTATCAATCTAACTCATATTATTAGCCAAATTATGCTTATATGATCGACAGAACGACAATTACTATACTTATTACTCTTATTATTATCAATCTAACTCATATTATTAGCCATATTATGCTTATATGATCGATAGAACGAAAATTACTATACTAATTAGTCTTATTATTATCAATCTAACTCATACTATTAGCCATATTATACTTATGTGATCGAAAGAACGATAATTACTATACCTATTACGCTTATTATTATCAATCTAACTCATATTATTAGCCATATTATGATTATGTGATCGATAGAACGACAATTACTATACCTATTACTCTCATGATTATCAACCTAACTCATATTATTAGTCATATTATGCTTATATGACCGAGAGATCCACAATTACTAAACTCATTACTCTTATTATTATCAATCTAACTCATTTTATGAGCCCTATTATGCTTATATGATCGACAGAACGACAATTACTATACTTATTACTCTTATTATTATCAATCTAACTCATATTATTAGCCATATTATGCTTATATGATCGGTAGAACGATAATTACTATACCTATTACTCTTATTATTATCAATCTAACTCATATTATTAACCATATTATGCAGATATGATCGATAGAACGACAATTACTATACTCATTACTCTTATTATTATCAATCTAACTCATATTATTAGCCATATTATGGTTATATGATCGATAGGAGGACAATCACTATACTTATTATTCTTATTTTTGTCAACCTAACTCATTTTATTAGCCATATTATGCTTAAATGATCGATAGAACGACAATTACTATACTAATTAGTCTTATTATTATCAATCTAACTCATACTATTAGCCATATTATACTTATGTGATCGAAAGAACGATAATTACTATACCTATTACGCTTATTATTATCAATCTAACTCATACTATTAGCCATATTATACTTATGTGATCGAAAGAACGATAATTACTATACCTATTACGCTTATTATTATCAATCTAACTCATATTATTAGCCATATTATGCCTTTGTGATCGATAGAACGACAATTACTATACTTATTACTCTCATTATTATCAACCTAACTCATATTATTAGTCATATTATGCTTATATGACCGGGAGATCCACAATTACTATACTCATTACTCTTATTATTATCAATCTAACTCATATTATTAGCCATATTATGCTTATATGATCGATAGAACGACAATTACTATACTTATTACTCTTATTATTATCAATCTAACTCATATTATTAGCCATATTATGCTTAAATGATCGATAGAACGACAATTACTACACTCATTACTCTTATTATTATCAATCTAACTCACATTATTAGCCATATTATGCTTATATGATCGACAGAACGACAATTACTATTCTTATTACACTCACTGTTATCAATCTAACTCATATTATTAGCCATATTATGCTCATACGATCGACAGAACGACAATTACTATACTTATTACTCTTACTAGTATCAATCTAACTCATATTATTAGTCATATTATGCTTAAATGATCAGCAGAACGACAACTACTATACTTATTACACTCACTATTATCAATCTAACTCATATTATTAACCATATTATGCAGATATGATCGACAGAACGACAATTACTATACTCACTACTCTTATTATTATCAATCTACCTCATATTATTAGCCATATTATGCTTATATGATCGATAGAACGACAATTACTATACTCATTACTCTTATTATTATCAATCTAACTCATATTATTAGAAATATTGTGCTTATATGACCGAGAGATCCACTATTACTATACTCATTGCTCTTATTATTATCAATCTAACTCATATTATTAGCCATATTATGCTTATATGATCGATAGGACGACAATTACTATACTAATTAGTCTTATTACTATAAATCTCACTCATACTATTAGCCATATTATACTTATGTGATCGAAAGAACGATAATTACTATACCTATTACGCTTATTATTATCAATCTAACTCATATTATTAGCCATATTATGCTTATATGATCAGCAGAACGACAATTACTATACTTATTACACTCACTATTATTAATCTAACTCATATTATTAACCATATTATGCAGATATGATCGATGGAACGACAATTACTATACTTATTACTCATATTATTATCAACCTAACTCATATTATTAGCCATATTGTGCTTATCTGACCGAGAGATCCACAATTACTATACTCATTACTCTTATTGTTATCAATCTAACTCATATTATTAGCCATATTATGCTTATATGATCGATAGAACGACAATTACTATACTTATTACTCTTATTATTATCAATCTAACTCATATTATTAGCCATATTATGCTTATATGATCGATAGAACTACAATTACTATAGTCACTATTCTTATTATTATCAATCTACCTCATATTATTAGCCATATTATGCTTATATGATCGATAGAACGACAATTACTATACTCATTACTCTTATTATTATCAATCTAACTCATATTATTAGCCATATTGTGCTTATATGACCGAGAGATCCACAATTACTATACTCATTACTCTTATTATTATCAATCTAACTCATATTATTAGCCAAATTATGCTTATATGATCGACAGAACGACAATTACTATACTTATTACTCTTATTATTATCAATCTAACTCATATTATTAGCCATATTATGCTTATATGATCGATAGAACGAAAATTACTATACTAATTAGTCTTATTATTATCAATCTAACTCATACTATTAGCCATATTATACTTATGTGATCGAAAGAACGATAATTACTATACCTATTACGCTTATTATTATCAATCTAACTCATATTATTAGCCATATTATGATTATGTGATCGATAGAACGACAATTACTATACCTATTACTCTCATGATTATCAACCTAACTCATATTATTAGTCATATTATGCTTATATGACCGAGAGATCCACAATTACTAAACTCATTACTCTTATTATTATCAATCTACCTCATATTATTAGCCATATTATGCTTATATGATCGATAGAACGACAATTACTATACTCATTACTCTTATTATTATCAATCTAACTCATATTATTAGAAATATTGTGCTTATATGACCGAGAGATCCACTATTACTATACTCATTGCTCTTATTATTATCAATCTAACTCATATTATTAGCCATATTATGCTTATATGATCGATAGGACGACAATTACTATACTAATTAGTCTTATTACTATAAATCTCACTCATACTATTAGCCATATTATACTTATGTGATCGAAAGAACGATAATTACTATACCTATTACGCTTATTATTATCAATCTAACTCATATTATTAGCCATATTATGCTTATATGATCGATAGGAGGACAATCACTATACTTATTATTCTTATTTTTATCAACCTAGCTCATATTATTAGCCATATTATGCTTAAATGATCGATAGAACGACAATTACTATACTAATTAGTCTTATTATCATAAATCTCACTCATACTATTAGCCATATTATGCTTATATGATCGATAGGACGACAATTACTATACTCATTACTCTTATTATTATCAATCTAACTCATATTATTAGCCATATTATGCTTATATGATCGACGGAACGACAATTACTATACGTATTACTCTTATTATTATCAATCTAACTCATATTATTAGCCATATTATGCTTATATGATCAGCAGAACGACAATTACTATACTTATTACACTCACTATTATTAATCTAACTCATATTATTAACCATATTATGCAGATATGATCGATGGAACGACAATTACTATACTTATTACTCATATTATTATCAACCTAACTCATATTATTAGCCATATTGTGCTTATCTGACCGAGAGATCCACAATTACTATACTCATTACTCTTATTGTTATCAATCTAACTCATATTATTAGCCATATTATGCTTATATGATCGATAGAACGACAATTACTATACTTATTACTCTTATTATTATCAATCTAACTCATATTATTAGCCATATTATGCTTATATGATCGATAGAACGACAATTACTATACTCATTACTCTTATTATTATCAATCTAACTCATATTATTAGCCATATTGTGCTTATATGACCGAGAGATCCACAATTACTATACTCATTACTCTTATTATTATCAATCTAACTCATATTATTAGCCAAATTATGCTTATATGATCGACAGAACGACAATTACTATACTCACTATTCTTATTATTATCAATCTACCTCATATTATTAGCCATATTATGCTTATATGATCGATAGAACGACAATTACTATACTCATTACTCTTATTATTATCAATCTAACTCATATTATTAGCCATATTGTGCTTATATGACCGAGAGATCCACAATTACTATACTCATTACTCTTATTATTATCAATCTAACTCATATTATTAGCCAAATTATGCTTATATGATCGACAGAACGACAATTACTATACTTATTACTCTTATTATTATCAATCTAACTCATATTATTAGCCATATTATGCTTATATGATCGATAGAACGAAAATTACTATACTAATTAGTCTTATTATTATCAATCTAACTCATACTATTAGCCATATTATACTTATGTGATCGAAAGAACGATAATTACTATACCTATTACGCTTATTATTATCAATCTAACTCATATTATTAGCCATATTATGATTATGTGATCGATAGAACGACAATTACTATACCTATTACTCTCATGATTATCAACCTAACTCATATTATTAGTCATATTATGCTTATATGACCGAGAGATCCACAATTACTAAACTCATTACTCTTATTATTATCAATCTAACTCATTTTATGAGCCATATTATGCTTATATGATCGACAGAACGACAATTACTATACTTATTACTCTTATTATTATCAATCTAACTCATATTATTAGCCATATTATGCTTATATGATCGGTAGAACGATAATTACTATACCTATTACTCTTATTATTATCAATCTAACTCATATTATTAACCATATTATGCAGATATGATCGATAGAACGACAATTACTATACTCATTACTCTTATTATTATCAATCTAACTCATATTATTAGCCATATTATGCTTATATGATCGACAGAACGACAATTACTATTCTTCTTACACTCACTGTTATCAATCTAACTCATATTATTAACCATATTATGCAAATATGATCGATAGAACGACAATTACTATACTTATTCCTCTTATTATTATCAATCTAACTCATATTATTAGCCATATTATGCTTATATGATCGATAGGAGGACAATCACTATACTTATTATTCTTATTTTTGTCAACCTAACTCATTTTATTAGCCATATTATGCTTAAATGATCGATAGAACGACAATTACTATACTAATTAGTCTTATTATTATCAATCTAACTCATACTATTAGCCATATTATACTTATGTGATCGAAAGAACGATAATTACTATACCTATTACGCTTATTATTATCAATCTAACTCATACTATTAGCCATATTATACTTATGTGATCGAAAGAACGATAATTACTATACCTATTACGCTTATTATTATCAATCTAACTCATATTATTAGCCATATTATGCCTTTGTGATCGATAGAACGACAATTACTATACTTATTACTCTCATTATTATCAACCTAACTCATATTATTAGTCATATTATGCTTATATGACCGGGAGATCCACAATTACTATACTCATTACTCTTATTATTATCAATCTAACTCATATTATTAGCCATATTATGCTTATATGATCGATAGAACGACAATTACTATACTTATTACTCTTATTATTATCAATCTAACTCATATTATTAGCCATATTATGCTTAAATGATCGATAGAACGACAATTACTACACTCATTACTCTTATTATTATCAATCTAACTCACATTATTAGCCATATTATGCTTATATGATCGACAGAACGACAATTACTATTCTTATTACACTCACTGTTATCAATCTAACTCATATTATTAGCCATATTATGCTCATACGATCGACAGAACGACAATTACTATACTTATTACTCTTACTAGTATCAATCTAACTCATATTATTAGTCATATTATGCTTATATGATCAGCAGAACGACAATTACTATACTTATTACACTCACTATTATCAATCTAACTCATATTATTAACCATATTATGCAGATATGATCGACAGAACGACAATTACTATACTCACTACTCTTATTATTATCAATCTACCTCATATTATTAGCCATATTATGCTTATATGATCGATAGAACGACAATTACTATACTCATTACTCTTATTATTATCAATCTAACTCATATTATTAGAAATATTGTGCTTATATGACCGAGAGATCCACTATTACTATACTCATTGCTCTTATTATTATCAATCTAACTCATATTATTAGCCATATTATGCTTATATGATCGATAGGACGACAATTACTATACTAATTAGTCTTATTACTATAAATCTCACTCATACTATTAGCCATATTATACTTATGTGATCGAAAGAACGATAATTACTATACCTATTACGCTTATTATTATCAATCTAACTCATATTATTAGCCATATTATGCTTATATGATCGATAGGAGGACAATCACTATACTTATTATTCTTATTTTTATCAACCTAGCTCATATTATTAGCCATATTATGCTTAAATGATCGATAGAACGACAATTACTATACTAATTAGTCTTATTATCATAAATCTCACTCATACTATTAGCCATATTATGCTTATATGATCGATAGGACGACAATTACTATACTCATTACTCTTATTATTATCAATCTAACTCATATTATTAGCCATATTATGCTTATATGATCGACGGAACGACAATTACTATACTTATTACTCTTATTATTATCAATCTAACTCATATTATTAGCCATATTATGCTTATATGATCAGCAGAACGACAATTACTATACTTATTACACTCACTATTATTAATCTAACTCATATTATTAACCATATTATGCAGATATGATCGATGGAACGACAATTACTATACTTATTACTCATATTATTATCAACCTAACTCATATTATTAGCCATATTGTGCTTATCTGACCGAGAGATCCACAATTACTATACTCATTACTCTTATTATTATCAATCTAACTCATATTATTAGCCATATTATGCTTATATGATCGATAGAACGACAATTACTATACTTATTACTCTTATTATTATCAATCTAACTCATATTATTAGCCATATTATGCTTATATGATCGATAGAACTACAATTACTATACTCACTATTCTTATTATTATCAATCTACCTCATATTATTAGCCATATTATGCTTATATGATCGATAGAACGACAATTACTATACTCATTACTCTTATTATTATCAATCTAACTCATATTATTAGCCATATTGTGCTTATATGACCGAGAGATCCACAATTACTATACTCATTACTCTTATTATTATCAATCTAACTCATATTATTAGCCAAATTATACTTATATGATCGACAGAACGACAATTACTATACTTATTACTCTTATTATTATCAATCTAACTCATATTATTAACCATATTATGCTTATATGATCGATAGGACGACAATTACTATACTTATTACTCTTATTATTATCAATCTAACTCATACTATTAGCCATATTATACTTATGTGATCGAAAGAACGATAATTACTATACCTATTACGCTTATTATTATCAATCTAACTCATATATTAGCCATATTATGATTATGTGATCGATAGAACGACAATTACTATACCTATTACTCTCATGATTATCAACCTAACTCATATTATTAGTCATATTATGCTTATATGACCGAGAGATCCACAATTACTAAACTCATTACTCTTATTATTATCAATCTAACTCATATTATTAGCCATATTATGCTTATATGATCGGTAGAACGATAATTACTATACCTATTACTCTTATTATTATCAATCTAACTCATATTATTAACCATATTATGCAGATATGATCGATAGAACGACAATTACTATACTCATTACACTTATTATTATCAATCTAGCTCATATTATTAGCCATATTATGCTTATATGATCGACAGAACGACAATTACTATTCTTCTTACACTCACTGTTATCAATCTAACTCATATTATTAACCATATTATGCAAATACGATCGATAGAACGACAATTACTATACTTATTACTCTTATTATTATCAATCTAACTCATATTATTAGCCATATTATGCTTATATGATCGATAGGAGGACAATCACTATACTTATTATTCTTATTTTTGTCAACCTAACTCATATTATTAGCCATATTATGCTTAAATGATCGATAGAACGACAATTACTATACTAATTAGTCTTATTATTATCAATCTAACTCATACTATTAGCCATATTATACTTATGTGATCGAAAGAACGATAATTACTATACCTATTACGCTTATTATTATCAATCTAACTCATACTATTAGCCATATTATACTTATGTGATCGAAAGAACGATAATTACTATACCTATTACGCTTATTATTATCAATCTAACTCATATTATTAGCCATATTATGCTTATGTGATCGATAGAACGACAATTACTATACTTATTACTCTCATTATTATCAACCTAACTCATATTATTAGTCATATTATGCTTATATGACCGGGAGATCCACAATTACTATACTCATTACTCTTATTATTATCAATCTAACTCATATTATTAGCCATATTATGCTTATATGATCGATAGAACGACAATTACTATACTTATTACTCTTATTATTATCAATCTAACTCATATTATTAGCCATATTATGCTTAAATGATCGATAGAACGACAATTACTACACTCATTACTCTTATTATTATCAATCTAACTCACATTATTAGCCATATTATGCTTATATGATCGACAGAACGACAATTACTATTCTTATTACACTCACTGTTATCAATCTAACTCATATTATTAGCTATATTATGCTCATACGATCGACAGAACGACAATTACTATACTTATTACTCTTACTTGTATCAATCTAACTCATATTATTAGTCATATTATGCTTATATGATCAGCAGAACGACAATTACTATACTTATTACACTCACTATTATCATTCTAACTCATATTATTAACCATATTATGCAGATATGATCGATAGAACGACAATTACTATACTCACTACTCTTATTATTATCAATCTACCTCATATTATTAGCCATATTATGCTTATATGATCGATAGAACGACAATTACTATACTCATTACTCTTATTGTTATCAATCTAACTCATATTATTAGAAATATTGTGCTTATATGACCGAGAGATCCACTATTACTATACTCATTGCTCTTATTATTATCAATCTAACTCATATTATTAGCCATATTATGCTTATATGATCGATAGGACGACAATTACTATACTCACTACTCTTATTATTATCAATCTAACTCATATTGTTAGCCATATTATGCTTATATGATCGATAGAACGACAATTACTATACTCATTACTCTTATTATTATCAATCTAACTCATATTATTAGCCATATTATGCTTATATGATCGACAGAACGACAATTACTATACTTATTACTCTTATTATTATCAATCTAACTCATATTATTAGCCATATTATGCTTATATGATCGGTAGAACGATAATTACTATACCTATTACTCTTATTATTATTAATCTAACTCATACTATTAGCCATATTATACTTATGTGATCGAAAGAACGATAATTACTATACCTATTACGCTTATTATTATCAATCTAACTCATATTATTAGCCATATTATGATTATGTGATCGATAGAACGACAATTACTATACCTATTACTCTCATGATTATCAACCTAACTCATATTATTAGTCATATTATGCTTATATGACCGAGAGATCCACAATTACTAAACTCATTACTCTTATTATTATCAATCTACCTCATATTATTAGCCATATTATGCTTATATGATCGATAGAACGACAATTACTATACTCATTACTCTTATTATTATCAATCTAACTCATATTATTAGAAATATTGTGCTTATATGACCGAGAGATCCACTATTACTATACTCATTGCTCTTATTATTATCAATCTAACTCATATTATTAGCCATATTATGCTTATATGATCGATAGGACGACAATTACTATACTAATTAGTCTTATTACTATAAATCTCACTCATACTATTAGCCATATTATACTTATGTGATCGAAAGAACGATAATTACTATACCTATTACGCTTATTATTATCAATCTAACTCATATTATTAGCCATATTATGCTTATGTGATCGATCGAACGACAATTACTATACTTATTACTCTCATTATTATCAACCTAACTCATATTATTAGTCATATTATGCTTATATGACCGAGAGATCCACAATTACTATACTCATTACTCTTATTATTATCAATCTAACTCATATTATTAGCCATATTATGCTTATATGATCGATAGAACGACAATTACTATACTTATTACTCTTATTATTATCAATCTAACTCATATTATTAGCCATATTATGCTTAAATGATCGATAGAACGACAATTACTACACTCATTACTCTTATTATTATCAATCTAACTCATATTATTAGCCATATTATGCTTATATGATCGACAGAACGACAATTACTATTCTTATTGCACTCACTGTTATCAATCTAACTCATATTATTAGTCATATTATGCTTATATGATCAGCAGAACGACAATTACTATACTTATTACACTCACTATTATCAATCTAACTCATATTATTAACCATATTATGCAGATATGATCGATAGAACGACAATTACTATACTCATTGCTCTTATTATTATCAATCTAACTCATATTATTAGCCATATTATGCTTATATGATCGATAGGACGACAATTACTATACTCACTACTCTTATTATTATCAATCTAACTCATATTATTAGCCATATTATGCTTATGTGATCGATAGAACGACAATTACTATACTTATTACCCTCATTATTATCAACCTAACTCATATTATTAGTCATATTATGCTTATATGACCGGGAGATCCACAATTACTATACTCATTACTCTTATTATTATCAATCTAACTCATATTATTAGCCATATTATGCTTATATGATCGATAGAACGACAATTACTATACTTATTACTCTTATTATTATCAATCTAACTCATATTATTAGCCATATTATGCTTAAATGATCGATAGAACGACAATTACTACACTCATTACTCTTATTATTATCAATCTAACTCACATTATTAGCCATATTATGCTTATATGATCGACAGAACGACAATTACTATTCTTATTACACTCACTGTTATCAATCTAACTCATATTATTAGCCATATTATGCTCATACGATCGACAGAACCACAATTACTATACTTATTACTCTTACTAGTATCAATCTAACTCATATTATTAGTCATATTATGCTTATATGATCAGCAGAACGACAATTACTATACTTATTACACTCACTATTATCAATCTAACTCATATTATTAACCATATTATGCAGATATGATCGATAGAACGACAATTACTATACTCACTACTCTTATTGTTATCAATCTACCTCATATTATTAGCCATATTATGCTTATATGATCGATAGAACGACAATTACTATACTCATTACTCTTATTATTATCAATCTAACTCATATTATTAGAAATATTGTGCTTATATGACCGAGAGATCCACTATTACTATACTCATTGCTCTTATTATTATCAATCTAACTCATATTATTAGCCATATTATGCTTATATGATCGATAGGACGACAATTACTATACTCACTACTCTTATTATTATCAATCTAACTCATATTGTTAGCCATATTATGCTTATATGATCGATAGAACGACAATTACTATACTCATTACTCTTATTATTATCAATCTAACTCATATTATTAGCCATATGATGCTTATATGATCGACAGAACGACAATTACTATACTTATTACTCTTATTATTCTCAATCTAACTCATATTATTAGCCATATTATGCTTATATGATCGACGGAACGACAATTACTATACTTATTACTCTCATTATTATCAACCTAACTCATATTATTAGTCATATTATGCTTATATGACCGAGAGATCCACAATTACTATACTCATTACTCTTATTATTATCAATCTAACTCATATTATTAGCCATATTATGCTTATATGATCGATAGAACGACAATTACTATACTTATTACTCTTATTATTATCAATCTAACTCATATTATTAGCCATATTATGCTTAAATGATCGATAGAACGACAATTACTACACTCATTACTCTTATTATTATCAATCTAACTCATATTATTAGCCATATTATGCTTATATGATCGACAGAACGACAATTACTATTCTTATTGCACTCACTGTTATCAATCTAACTCATATTATTAGTCATATTATGCTTATATGATCAGCAGAACGACAATTACTATACTTATTACACTCACTATTATCAATCTAACTCATATTATTAACCATATTGTGCAGATATGATCGATAGAACGACAATTACTATACTCACTACTCTTATTATTATCAATCTACCTCATATTATTAGCCATATTATGCTTATATGATCGATAGAACGACAATTACTATACTCACTACTCTTATTATTATCAATCTAACTCATATTATTAGAAATATTGTGCTTATATGACCGAGAGATCCACTATTACTATACTCATTGCTCTTATTATTATCAATCTAACTCATATTATTAGCCATATTATGCTTATATGATCGGTAGAACGATAATTACTATACCTATTACTCTTATTATTATTAATCTAACTCATATTCTTAACCATATTATGCAGATATGATCGATAGAACGACAATTACTATACTCATTACTCTTATTATTATCAATCTAATTCATATTATTAGCCATATTATTCTTATATGATCGACAGAACGACAATTACTATTCTTCTTACACTCACTGTTATCAATCTAACTCATATTATTAACCATATTATGCAAATATGATCGATAGAACGACAATTACTATACTTATTACTCTTATTATTCTCAATCTAACTCATATTATTAGCCATATTATGCTTATATGATCGATAGGAGGACAATCACTATACTTATTATTCTTATTTTTATCAACCTAGCTCATATTATTAGCCATATTATGCTTAAATGATCGATAGAACGACAATTACTATACTAATTAGTCTTATTATTATAAATCTCACTCATACTATTAGCCATATTATGCTTATATGATCGATAGGACGACAATTACTATACTCATTACTCTTATTATTATCAATCTAACTCATATTATTAGCCATATTATGCTTATATGATCGACGGAACGACAATTACTATACTTATTACTCTTATTATTATCAATCTAACTCATATTATTAGCCATATTATGCTTATATGATCGGTAGAACGATAATTACTATACCTATTACTCTTATTATTATCAATCTAACTCATATTATTAACCATATTATGCAGATATGATCGATAGAACGACAATTACTATACTCATTACTCTTATTATTATTAATCTATCTCATATTATTAGCCATATTATGCTTATATGATCGACAGAACGACAATTACTATTCTTCTTACACTCACTGTTATCAATCTAACTCATATTATTAGCCATATTGTGCTCATACGATCGACAGAACGACAATTACTATACCTATTACTCTTACTAGTATCAATCTAACTCATATTATTAGTCATATTATGCTTATATGATCGATAGAACGACAATTACTATACTCACTACTCTTATTATTAACAATCTAACTCATATTATTAGCCATATTATGCTTATATGATCGATAGGACGACAATTACTATACTTATTACTCTTATTATTATCAATCTAACTCATATTATTAGCCATATTATGCTTATATGATCAGCAGAACGACAATTACTATACTTCTTACACTCACTATTATCAATCTAACTCATATTATTAGCCACATTATGCTTATATGATCGATAGAACGACAATGACTATACTTATTACTCTTATTATTATAAATCTAACTCATATTGTTAGCCATATAATGCTTATATGATCGATAGAACGACAATTGCTATACTTATTACTCTTATTATTATCAATCTAACTCATATTATTAGCCATATTATGCTTATATGATCGACGGAACGACAATTACTATACTTATTACTCTTATTATTATCAATCTAACTCATATTATTAGCCATATTATGCTTATATGATCGGTAGAACGATAATTACTATACCTATTACTCTTATTATTATCAATCTAACTCATATTATTAGCCATATTATGCTTATATGATCGATAGGACGACAATTACTATACTCACTACTCTTATTATTATTAATCTAACTCATATTGTTAGCCATATTATGCTTATATGATCGATAGAACGACAATTACTATACTCATTACTCTTATTATTATCAATCTAACTCATATTATTAGCCATATGATGCTTATATGATCGACAGAACGACAATTACTATACATATTACTCTTATTATTATCAATCTAACTCATAATATTAGCCATATTATGCTTATATGATCGGTAGAACGATAATTACTATACCTATTACTCTTATTATTATTAATCTAACTCATATTCTTAACCATATTATGCAGATATGATCGATAGAACGACAATTACTATACTCATTACTCTTATTATTATCAATCTAATTCATATTATTAGCCATATTATTCTTATATGATCGACAGAACGACAATTACTATTCTTCTTACACTCACTGTTATCAATCTAACTCATATTATTAACCATATTATGCAAATATCATCGATAGAACGACAATTACTATACTTATTACTCTTATTATTATCAATCTAACTCATATTATTAGCCATATTATGCTTATATGATCGATAGGAGGACAATCACTATACTTATTATTCTTATTTTTATCAACCTAGCTCATATTATTAGCCATATTATGCTTAAATGATCGATAGAACGACAATTACTATACTAATTAGTCTTATTATTATAAATCTCACTCATACTATTAGCCATATTATGCTTATATGATCGATAGGACGACAATTACTATACTCATTACTCTTATTATTATCAATCTAACTCATATTATTAGCCATATTATGCTTATATGATCGACGGAACGACAATTACTATACTTATTACTCTTATTATTATCAATCTAACTCATATTATTAACCATATTATGCAGATATGATCGATAGAACGACAATTACTATACTCATTACTCTTATTATTATTAATCTATCTCATATTATTAGCCATATTATGCTTATATGATCGACAGAACGACAATTACTATTCTTCTTACACTCACTGTTATCAATCTAACTCATATTATTAGCCATATTGTGCTCATACGATCGACAGAACGACAATTACTATACCTATTACTCTTACTAGTATCAATCTAACTCATATTATTAGTCATATTATGCTTATATGATCGATAGAACGACAATTACTATACTCACTACTCTTATTATTAACAATCTAACTCATATTATTAGCCATATTATGCTTATATGATCGATAGGACGACAATTACTATACTTATTACTCTTATTATTATCAATCTAACTCATATTATTAGCCATATTACGCTTATATGATCAGCAGAACGACAATTACTATACTTCTTACACTCACTATTATCAATCTAACTCATATTATTAGCCATATTATGCTTATATGATCGATAGAACGACAATGACTATACTTATTACTCTTATTATTATAAATCTAACTCATATTGTTAGCCATATAATGCTTATATGATCGATAGAACGACAATTGCTATACTTATTACTCTTATTATTATCAATCTAACTCATATTATTAGCCATATTATGCTTATATGATCGACGGAACGACAATTACTATACTTATTACTCTTATTATTATCAATCTAACTCATATTATTAGCCATATTATGCTTATATGATCGGTAGAACGATAATTACTATACCTATTACTCTTATTATTATCAATCTAACTCATATTATTAACCATATTATGCAGATATGATCGATAGAACGACAATTACTATACTCATTACTCTTATTATTATTAATCTATCTCATATTATTAGCCATATTATGCTTATATGATCGACAGAACGACAATTACTATTCTTCTTACACTCACTGTTATCAATCTAACTCATATTATTAGCCATATTGTGCTCATACGATCGACAGAACGACAATTACTATACCTATTACTCTTACTAGTATCAATCTAACTCATATTATTAGTCATATTATGCTTATATGATCGATAGAACGACAATTACTATACTCACTACTCTTATTATTAACAATCTAACTCATATTATTAGCCATATTATGCTTATATGATCGATAGGACGACAATTACTATACTTATTACTCTTATTATTATCAATCTAACTCATATTATTAGCCATATTATGCTTATATGATCAGCAGAACGACAATTACTATACTTCTTACACTCACTATTATCAATCTAACTCATATTATTAGCCATATTATGCTTATATGATCGATAGAACGACAATGACTATACTTATTACTCTTATTATTATAAATCTAACTCATATTATTAGCCATATTATGCTTATATGATCGGTAGAACGATAATTACTATACCTATTACTCTTATTATTATCAATCTAACTCATATTATTAGCCATATTATGCTTATATGATCGATAGGACGACAATTACTATACTCACTACTCTTATTATTATTAATCTAACTCATATTGTTAGCCATATTATGCTTATATGATCGATAGAACGACAATTACTATACTCACTACTCTTATTATTAACAATCTAATTCATATTATTAGCCATATTATTCTTATATGATCGACAGAACGACAATTACTATTCTTCTTACACTCACTGTTATCAATCTAACTCATATTATTAACCATATTATGCAAATATCATCGATAGAACGACAATTACTATACTTATTACTCTTATTATTATCAATCTAACTCATATTATTAGCCATATTATGCTTATATGATCGATAGGAGGACAATCACTATACTTATTATTCTTATTTTTATCAACCTAGCTCATATTATTAGCCATATTATGCTTAAATGATCGATAGAACGACAATTACTATACTAATTAGTCTTATTATTATAAATCTCACTCATACTATTAGCCATATTATGCTTATATGATCGATAGGACGACAATTACTATACTCATTACTCTTATTATTATCAATCTAACTCATATTATTAGCCATATTATGCTTATATGATCGACGGAACGACAATTACTATACTTATTACTCTTATTATTATCAATCTAACTCATATTATTAGCCATATTATGCTTATATGATCGGTAGAACGATAATTACTATACCTATTACTCTTATTATTATCAATCTAACTCATATTATTAACCATATTATGCAGATATGATCGATAGAACGACAATTACTATACTCATTACTCTTATTATTATTAATCTATCTCATATTATTAGCCATATTATGCTTATATGATCGACAGAACGACAATTACTATTCTTCTTACACTCACTGTTATCAATCTAACTCATATTATTAGCCATATTGTGCTCATACGATCGACAGAACGACAATTACTATACCTATTACTCTTACTAGTATCAATCTAACTCATATTATTAGTCATATTATGCTTATATGATCGATAGAACGACAATTACTATACTCACTACTCTTATTATTAACAATCTAACTCATATTATTAGCCATATTATGCTTATATGATCGATAGGACGACAATTACTATACTTATTACTCTTATTATTATCAATCTAACTCATATTATTAGCCATATTACGCTTATATGATCAGCAGAACGACAATTACTATACTTCTTACACTCACTATTATCAATCTAACTCATATTATTAGCCATATTATGCTTATATGATCGATAGAACGACAATGACTATACTTATTACTCTTATTATTATAAATCTAACTCATATTGTTAGCCATATAATGCTTATATGATCGATAGAACGACAATTGCTATACTTATTACTCTTATTATTATCAATCTAACTCATATTATTAGCCATATTATGCTTATATGATCGACGGAACGACAATTACTATACTTATTACTCTTATTATTATCAATCTAACTCATATTATTAGCCATATTATGCTTATATGATCGGTAGAACGATAATTACTATACCTATTACTCTTATTATTATCAATCTAACTCATATTATTAACCATATTATGCTGATATGATCGATAGAACGACAATTACTATACTCATTACTCTTATTATTATTAATCTATCTCATATTATTAGCCATATTATGCTTATATGATCGACAGAACGACAATTACTATTCTTCTTACACTCACTGTTATCAATCTAACTCATATTATTAGCCATATTGTGCTCATACGATCGACAGAACGACAATTACTATACCTATTACTCTTACTAGTATCAATCTAACTCATATTATTAGTCATATTATGCTTATATGATCGATAGAACGACAATTACTATACTCACTACTCTTATTATTAACAATCTAACTCATATTATTAGCCATATTATGCTTATATGATCGATAGGACGACAATTACTATACTTATTACTCTTATTATTATCAATCTAACTCATATTATTAGCCATATTATGCTTATATGATCAGCAGAACGACAATTACTATACTTCTTACACTCACTATTATCAATCTAACTCATATTATTAGCCATATTATGCTTATATGATCGATAGAACGACAATGACTATACTTATTACTCTTATTATTATAAATCTAACTCATATTGTTAGCCATATAATGCTTATATGATCGATAGAACGACAATTGCTATACTTATTACTCTTATTATTATCAATCTAACTCATATTATTAGCCATATTATGCTTATATGATCGACAGAACGACAATTACTATACTTATTACACTCACTATTATCAATCTAACTCATATTATTAACCATATTATGCAGATATGATCGATAGAACGACAATTACTATACTCATAACTCTTATTATTATCAATCTAACTCATATTATTAGCCATATTATGCTTATATGATCGATAGAACTACAATTACTATACTCACTATTCTTATTATTATCAATCTACCTCATATTATTAGCCATATTATGCTTATATGATCGATAGAACGACAATTACTATACGCATTACTCTTATTATTATCAATCTAACTCATATTATTAGCCATATTGTGCTTATATGGCCGAGAGATCCACAATTACTATACTCATTACTCTTATTATTATCAATCTAACTCATATTATTAGCCAAATTATGCTTATATGATCGACAGAACGACAATTACTATACTTATTACTCTTATTATTATCAATCTAACTCATATGATTAGCCATATTATGCTTATATGATCGATAGAACGACAATTACTATACTAATTAGTCTTATTATTATCAATCTAACTCATACTATTAGCCATATTATACTTATGTGATCGAAAGAACGATAATTACTATACCTATTACGCTTATTATTATCAATCTAACTCATATTATTAGCCATACTATGATTATGTGATCGATAGAACGACAATTACTATACCTATTACTCTCATGATTATCAACCTAACTCATATTATTAGTCATATTATGCTTATATGACCGAGAGATCCACAATTACTAAACTCATTACTCTTATTATTATCAATCTAACTCATTTTATGAGCCATATTATGCTTATATGATCGACAGAACGACAATTACTATACTTATTACTCTTATTATTATCAATCTAACTCATATTATTAGCCATATTATGCTTATATGATCGGTAGAACGATAATTACTATACCTATTACTCTTATTATTATCAATCTAACTCATATTATTAACCATATTATGCAGATATGATCGATAGAACGACAATTACTATACTCATAACTCTTATTATTATCAATCTAACTCATATTATTAGCCATATTATGCTTATATGATCGACAGAACGACAATTACTATTCTTCTTACACTCACTGTTATCAATCTAACTCATATTATTAACCATATTATGCAAATATGATCGATAGAACGACAATTACTATACTTATTACTCTTATTATTATCAATCTAACTCATATTATTAGCCATATTATGCTTATATGATCGATAGGAGGACAATCACTATACTTATTATTCTTATTTTTGTCAACCTAACTCATATTATTAGCCATATTATGCTTAAATGATCGATAGAACGACAATTACTATACTAATTAGTCTTATTATTATCAATCTAACTCATACTATTAGCCATATTATACTTATGTGATCGAAAGAACGATAATTACTATACCTATTACGCTTATTATTATCAATCTAACTCATATTATGAGCCATATTATGCTTATGTGATCGATAGAACGACAATTACTATACTTATTACTCTCATTATTATCAACCTAACTCATA
>NW_027474347.1:0-53352 GCF_050947335.1 Megachile rotundata | reverse complement strand
TAAGCATAATATGGCTAATAATATGAGTTCGATTCATAATAATAAGAGTGATAAGTATAGTAATTGTCGTTCTATCGATAATATAAGCATAATATGGCTAATAATATGAGTTAGATTGATAATAATAAGAGTAATGAGTTTAGTGATTGTCGTTCTATCGATCAAATTTGCATAATATGGTTAATAATATGAGTTAGATTGATAACAGTGAGTGGAATAAGAATAGTAATTGTCATTCTATCGATCATATAAGCATAATATGGCTAATAATATGAGTTAGATTTATAATAATAAGAGTGATAAGTATAGTAATTGTCGTTCTATCGATAATATAAGCATAATATGGCTAATAATATGAGTTAGATTGATAATACTAAGAGTAGTGAGTATAGTAATTCTCGTTCTATCGATCATATAAGCATAATATGGCTAATAATATGAGTTATATTTATAATAATAAGAGTAATAAGTATAGTAATTGTCGTTCTATCGATCATATAAGCATAATATGTCTAATAATATGAGTTAGATTGATAACAATAAGAGTAATGAGTAGAGTAATTGTAGTTCTATCGATCATATAAGCATAATATGGCTAATAATATGAGTTAGATTGATAATACTAAGAGTAGTGAGTATAGTAATTCTCGTTCTATCGATCATATAAGCATAATATGGCTAAAAATATGAGTTAGATTGATAACAATAAGAGTAATAAGTATAGTAATTGTCGTTCTATCGATCATATAAGCATAATATGGCTAATAATATGTGTTAGAGTGATAATACTAAGAGTAGTGAGTATAGTAATTCTCATTCTATCGATCATATAAGCATAATATGGCTAATAATATGAGTTAGATTGATAATAATAAGAGCAATGAGTATAGTAATTGTAGTTCTATCGATCATTTAAGCATAATATGGCTAATAATATGAGTTAGATTGATAATAATAACAGCAATAAGTATAGTAATTGTCGTTCTATCGATATTATAAGCATAATATTGTTAATAATATGAGTTAGATTGATAATAATACGAGTAATAAGTATAGTAATTGTCGTTCTATCGATCATTTAAGCATAATATGGCTAATAATATGAGTTAGGTTGATAATAATAAGACTAATATGTATAGTGATTGTCGTTCTATCGATCAAATTTGCATAATATGGTTAATAATATGAGTTAGATTGATAACAGTGAGTGCAATAAATATAGTAGTTGTCGTTCTGTCGATCATATAAGCATAATACGTCTAATAATATGAGTTAGGCTGATAATAATAAGAGTAATAGGTATAGTAAATGTCGTGCTATCGATCATATCTGCATAATATGGTTAATAATATGAGTTAGATTGATAATAATAAGAGTAATGAGTTTAGTGATTGTCGTTCTACCGATCAAATTTGCATAATATGGTTAATAATATGAGTTAGATTGACAACAGTGAGTGGAATAAGAATAGTAATTGTCATTCTATCGATCATATAAGCATAATATGGCTAATAATATGAGTTAGATTCATAATAATAAGAGTGATAAGTATAGTAATTGTCGTTCTATCGATAATATAAGCATAATATGGCTAATAATATGAGTTAGATTGATAATACTAAGAGTAGTGAGTATAGTAATTCTCGTTCTATCGATCATATAAGCATAATATGGCTAATAATATGAGTTATATTTATAATAATAAGAGTAATAAGTATAGTAATTGTCGTTCTATCGATCATATAAGCATAATATGTCTAATAATATGAGTTAGATTGATAACAATAAGAGTAATGAGTATAGTAATTGTAGTTCTATCGATCATATAAGCATAATATGGCTAATAATATGAGTTAGATTGATAATACTAAGAGTAGTGAGTATAGTAATTCTCTTTCTATCGATCATATAAGCATAATATGGCTAAAAATATGAGTTAGATTGATAACAATAAGAGTAATAAGTATAGTAATTGTCGTTCTATCGATCATATAAGCATAATATGGCTAATAATATGAGTTAGAGTGATAATACTAAGAGTAGTGAGTATAGTAATTCTCATTCTATCGATCATATAAGCATAATATGGCTAATAATATGAGTTAGATTGATAATAATAAGAGCAATGAGTATAGTAATTGTAGTTCTATCGATCATTTAAGCATAATATGGCTAATAATATGAGTTAGATTGATAATAATAACAGTAATAAGTATAGTAATTGTCGTTCTATCGATATTATAAGCATAATATTGTTAATAATATGAGTTAGATTGATAATAATACGAGTAATAAGTATAGTAATTGTCGTTCTATCGATCATTTAAGCATAATATGGCTAATAATATGAGTTAGATTGATAATACTAAGAGTAGTGAGTATAGTAATTCTCGTTCTATCGAACATATAAGCATAATATGGCTAATAATATGAGTTAGATTGATAACAATAAGAGTAATATGTATAGTAATTGTCGTTCTATCGATCATATAAGCATAATATGGCTAATAATATGAGTTAGATCGATAATAGTAACAGTAATAAGTATAGTAATTGTCGATCTATCGATAATATAAGCATAATATGGCTAATAATATGAGTTAGATTGATAATACTAAGAGTAGTGAGTATAGTAATTCTCGTTCTATGGATCATATAAGCATAATATGGCTAATGATATGAGTTAGATTGATAACATTAAGAGTAATAAGTATAGTAATTGTCGTTCTATCGATCATATAAGCATAATATGGCTAATAATATGAGTTAGAGTGATAATACTAAGAGTAGTGAGTATAGTAATTCTCATTCTAACGATCATATAAGCATAATATGGCTAATAATATGAGTTAGATTGATAATAATAAGAATAATGAGTTTAGTGATTGTCGTTCTATCGATCAAATTTGCATAATATGGTTAATAATATGAGTTAGATTGATAACAGTGAGTGTAATAAGTATAGTAATTGTCGTCCTGTCAATCGTATAAGCATAATATGGCTAATAATATGAGTTAAATTGATAATAATAAGAGTAATAGGTACAGTAATTGTCGTTCTATCGATCATTTAAGCATAATATGGCTAATAATATGAGTTAGATTGATAATACTAAGAGTAGTGAGTATAGTAATTCTCGTTCTATCGAACATATAAGCATAATATGGCTAATAATATGAGTTAGAGTGATAATACTAAGAGTAGTGAGTATAGTAATTCTCATTCTATCGATCATTTAAGCATAATATGGCTAATAATATGAGTTAGATTGATAATAGTAACAGTAATAAGTATAGTAATTGTCGATCTATCGATAATATAAGCATAATATGGCTAATAATATGAGTTAGATTGATAATACTAAGAGTAGTGAGTATAGTAATTCTCGTTCTATCGATCATATAAGCATAATATGGCTATAAATATGAGTTAGATTGATAACAATAAGAGTAATAAGTATAGTAATTGTCGTTCTATCGATCATATAAGCATAATATGGCTAATAATATGAGTTAGAGTGATAATACTAAGAGTAGTGAGTATAGTAATTCTCATTCTATCGATCATATAAGCATAATATGGCTAATAATATGAGTTAGATTGATAATAATAAGAGCAATGAGTATAGTTATTGTCATTCTATCGATCGTATAAGCATAATATGGCTAATAATATGAGTTAGATTCATAATAATAAGAGTGATAAGTATAGTAATTGTCGTTCTATCGATAATATAAGCATAATATGGCTAATAATATGAGTTAGATTGATAATAATAAGAGTAATGAGTTTAGTGATTGTCGTTCTATCGATCAAATTTGCATAATATGGTTAATAATATGAGTTAGATTGATAACAGTGAGTGGAATAAGAATAGTAATTGTCATTCTATCGATCATATAAGCATAATATGGCTAATAATATGAGTTAGATTCATAATAATAAGAGTGATAAGTATAGTAATTGTCGTTCTATCGATAATATAAGCATAATATGGCTAATAATATGAGTTAGATTGATAATACTAAGAGTAGTGAGTATAGTAATTCTCGTTCTATCGATCATATAAGCATAATATGGCTAATAATATGAGTTATATTTATAATAATAAGAGTAATAAGTATAGTAATTGTCGTTCTATCGATCATATAAGCATAATATGTCTAATAATATGAGTTAGATTGATAACAATAAGAGTAATGAGTAGAGTAATTGTAGTTCTATCGATCATATAAGCATAATATGGCTAATAATATGAGTTAGATTGATAATACTAAGAGTAGTGAGTATAGTAATTCTCGTTCTATCGATCATATAAGCATAATATGGCTAAAAATATGAGTTAGATTGATAACAATAAGAGTAATAAGTATAGTAATTGTCGTTCTATCGATCATATAAGCATAATATGGCTAATAATATGAGTTAGAGTGATAATACTAAGAGTAGTGAGTATAGTAATTCTCATTCTATCGATCATATAAGCATAATATGGCTAATAATATGAGTTAGATTGATAATAATAAGAGCAATGAGTATAGTAATTGTAGTTCTATCGATCATTTAAGCATAATATGGCTAATAATATGAGTTAGATTGATAATAATAACAGTAATAAGTATAGTAATTGTCGTTCTATCGATATTATAAGCATAATATTGTTAATAATATGAGTTAGATTGATAATAATACGAGTAATAAGTATAGTAATTGTCGTTCTATCGATCATTTAAGCATAATATGGCTAATAATATGAGTTAGATTGATAATACTAAGAGTAGTGAGTATAGTAATTCTCGTTCTATCGAACATATAAGCATAATATGGCTAATAATATGAGTTAGATTGATAACAATAAGAGTAATATGTATAGTAATTGTCGTTCTATCGATCATATAAGCATAATATGGCTAATAATATGAGTTAGATCGATAATAGTAACAGTAATAAGTATAGTAATTGTCGATCTATCGATAATATAAGCATAATATGGCTAATAATATGAGTTAGATTGATAATACTAAGAGTAGTGAGTATAGTAATTCTCGTTCTATGGATCATATAAGCATAATATGGCTAATGATATGAGTTAGATTGATAACATTAAGAGTAATAAGTATAGTAATTGTCGTTCTATCGATCATATAAGCATAATATGGCTAATAATATGAGTTAGAGTGATAATACTAAGAGTAGTGAGTATAGTAATTCTCATTCTAACGATCATATAAGCATAATATGGCTAATAATATGAGTTAGATTGATAATAATAAGAATAATGAGTTTAGTGATTGTCGTTCTATCGATCAAATTTGCATAATATGGTTAATAATATGAGTTAGATTGATAACAGTGAGTGTAATAAGTATAGTAATTGTCGTCCTGTCAATCGTATAAGCATAATATGGCTAATAATATGAGTTAAATTGATAATAATAAGAGTAATAGGTACAGTAATTGTCGTTCTATCGATCATTTAAGCATAATATGGCTAATAATATGAGTTAGATTGATAATACTAAGAGTAGTGAGTATAGTAATTCTCGTTCTATCGAACATATAAGCATAATATGGCTAATAATATGAGTTAGAGTGATAATACTAAGAGTAGTGAGTATAGTAATTCTCATTCTATCGATCATTTAAGCATAATATGGCTAATAATATGAGTTAGATTGATAATAGTAACAGTAATAAGTATAGTAATTGTCGATCTATCGATAATATAAGCATAATATGGCTAATAATATGAGTTAGATTGATAATACTAAGAGTAGTGAGTATAGTAATTCTCGTTCTATCGATCATATAAGCATAATATGGCTAAAAATATGAGTTAGATTGATAACAATAAGAGTAATAAGTATAGTAATTGTCGTTCTATCGATCATATAAGCATAATATGGCTAATAATATGAGTTAGAGTGATAATACTAAGAGTAGTGAGTATAGTAATTCTCATTCTATCGATCATATAAGCATAATATGGCTAATAATATGAGTTAGATTGATAATAATAAGAGCAATGAGTATAGTTATTGTCATTCTATCGATCGTATAAGCATAATATGGCTAATAATATGAGTTAGATTCATAATAATAAGAGTGATAAGTATAGTAATTGTCGTTCTATCGATAATATAAGCATAATATGGCTAATAATATGAGTTAGATTGATAATAATAAGAGTAATGAGTTTAGTGATTGTCGTTCTATCGATCAAATTTGCATAATATGGTTAATAATATGAGTTAGATTGATAACAGTGAGTGGAATAAGAATAGTAATTGTCATTCTATCGATCATATAAGCATAATATGGCTAATAATATGAGTTAGATTCATAATAATAAGAGTGATAAGTATAGTAATTGTCGTTCTATCGATAATATAAGCATAATATGGCTAATAATATGAGTTAGATTGATAATACTAAGAGTAGTGAGTATAGTAATTCTCGTTCTATCGATCATATAAGCATAATATGGCTAAAAATATGAGTTAGATTGATAACAATAAGAGTAATAAGTATAGTAATTGTCGTTCTATCGATCATATAAGCATAATATGGCTAATAATATGAGTTAGAGTGATAATACTAAGAGTAGTGAGTATAGTAATTCTCATTCTATCGATCATATAAGCATAATATGGCTAATAATATGAGTTAGATTGATAATAATAAGAGCAATGAGTATAGTAATTGTAGTTCTATCGATCATTTAAGCATAATATGGCTAATAATATGAGTTAGATTGATAATAATAACAGTAATAAGTATAGTAATTGTCGTTCTATCGATATTATAAGCATAATATTGTTAATAATATGAGTTAGATTGATAATAATACGAGTAATAAGTATAGTAATTGTCGTTCTATCGATCATTTAAGCATAATATGGCTAATAATATGAGTTAGGTTGATAATAATAAGACTAATACTGTATAGTGATTGTCGTTCTATCGATCAAATTTGCATAATATGGTTAATAATATGAGTTAGATTGATAACAGTGAGTGCAATAAATATAGTAGTTGTCGTTCTGTCGATCATATAAGCATAATACGTCTAATAATATGAGTTAGGCTGATAATAATAAGAGTAATAGGTATAGTAAATGTCGTGCTATCGATCATATCTGCATAATATGGTTAATAATATGAGTTAGATTGATAATAGTGAGTGTAATAAGTATAGTAATTGTCGTTCTATCGATCATATAAGCATAATATGGCTAATAATATGTGTTAGATTGATAATAATAAGAGTAATAAGTATAGTAATTATCGTTCTATCGATCATTTAAGCATAATATGGCTAATAATATGAGTTAGATTGATAATAATAAGAGTAATAAGTGTAGTAATTGTCGTTCTATCGATCATTTAAGCATAATATGGCTAATAATATGAGTTAGATTGATAATAATAAGAGTAATAAGTGTAGTAATTGTCGTTCTATCGATCATATAAGCATAATATGGCCAATAATATAAGTTAGATTGATAATAGGAAGTGTAATAAGTATAGTAAATGTCGTTCTATCGATCATATAAGCATAATATGGGTAATAATATGAGTTAGGTTCATAATAATAAGAGTAATAATGATATTAAATGTCGTGCTATCGATCATATCGGCATAATATGGTTAATAATATGAGTTACATTGATAATAATAAGAGTAATGAGTATAGTAATTCTCATTCTATCGATCATATAAGCATAATATGGCTAATAATATGAGTTAGATTGATAATAATAAGAGTAATGAGTTTAGTGATTGTCGTTCTATCGATCAAATTTGCATAATATGGTTAATAATATGAGTTAGATTGATAACAGTGAGTGTAATAAATATAGTAGTTGTCGTTCTGTCGATCATATAAGCATAATACGTCTAATAATATGAGTTAGGCTGATAATAATAAGAGTAATAGGTATAGTAAATGTCGTGCTATCGATCATATCTGCATAATATGGTTAATAATATGAGTTCGATTGATAATAGTGAGTGTAATAAGTATAGTAATTGTCGTTCTATCGATCATATAAGCATAATATGGCTAATAATATGAGTTAGATTGATAATAATAAGAGTAATAAGTACAGTAATTATCGTTCTATCGATCATTTAAGCATAATATGGCTAAGAATATGTGTTAGACTGATAACAATAAAAGTAATAAGTATAGTAATTGTCGTTCTATCGATCATATCTGCATAATATGGTTAATAATATGAGTTAGATTGATAATAATAAGAGTAATAAGTATAGTAGTTGTAGTTCTATTGCTCATATAAGCATAATATGGCTAATAATATGAGTTAGATTGATAATAATAAGAGTAATAAGTGTAGTAATTGTCGTTCTATCGATTATTTAAGCATAATATGGCTAATAATATGAGTTAGATTGATAATAATAAGAGTAATAAGTGTAGTAATTGTCGTTCTATCGATCATATAAGCATAATATGGTTAATATTATGAGTTAGATTGATAACAGTGAGTGTAATAAGTATAGTAATTGTCGTCCTGTCAATCATATAAGCATAATATGGCTAATAATATGTGTTAAATTAATAATAATAAGAGTAATAGGTACAGTAATTGTCGTTCTATCGATCATTTAAGCATAATATGGCTAATAATATGAGTTAGATTGATAATACTAAGAGTAGTAAGTATAGTAATTCTCGTTCTATCGATCATATCTGCATAATGTGGTTAATAATATGAGTTAGATTGATAATAGTAAGAGTAATGTGTATAGTAATTGTCGTTCTATCGATCATATAAGCATAATATGGCTAATAATATGAGTTATATTTATAATAATAAGAGTAATAAGTATAGTAATTGTCGTTCTATCGATCATATAAGCATAATATGGTTAATAATATGAGTTAGATTGATAATAATTAGAGTAATAAGTATAGTGATTGTCATTCTATCGATCATATAAGCATAATATGGCTAATAATATAAGTTAGAGTGATAATACTAAGAGTAGTAAGTATAGTAATTGTCGTTCTATCGATAATATAAGCATAATATGGCTAATAATATGAGTTAGATTGATAATACTAAGAGTAGTGAGTATGGTAATTCTCGTTCTATCGATCATATAAGCATAATATGGCTAATAATATGAGTTATATTTATAATAATAAGAGTAATAAGTATAGTAATTGTCGTTCTATCGATCATATAAGCATAATATGTCTAATAATATGAGTTAGATTGATAACAATAAGAGTAATGAGTATAGTAATTGTAGTTCTATCGATCATATAAGCATAATATGGCTAATAATATGAGTTAGAGTGATAATACTAAGAGTAGTGAGTATAGTAATTCTCATTCTATCGATCATATAAGCATAATATGGCTAATAATATGAGTTAGATTGATAATAATAAGAGTAATGAGTTTAGTGATTGTCGTTCTATCGATCAAATTTGCATAATATGGTTAATAATATGAGTTAGATTGATAATAATAAGAGTAATGAGTTTAGTGATTGTCGTTCTATCGATCAAATTTGCATAATATGGTTAATAATATGAGTTAGATTGATAATACTAAGAGTAGTGAGTATAGTAATTCTCGTTCTATCGATCATATAAGCATAATATGGCTAACAATATGAGTTAGATTGATAACAATAAGAGTAATAAGTATAGTAATTGTCGTTCTATCGATCATTTAAGCATAATATGGCTAATAATATGAGTTAGATTGATAATACTAAGAGTAGTGAGTATAGTAATTCTCGTTCTATCGATCATATAAGCATAATATGGCTAATAATATGAGTTAGATTGATAATAATAAGAGCAATGAGTATAGTAATTGTAGTTCTATCGATCATTTAAGCATAATATGGCTAATAATATGAGTTAGATTGATAATAATAACAGTAATAAGTATAGTAATTGTCGTTCTATCGATATTATAAGCATAATATTGTTAATAATATGAGTTAGATTGATAATAATACGAGTAATAAGTATAGTAATTGTCGTTCTATCGATCATATAAGCATAATATGGCTAAAAAGATGAGTTAGATTGATAACAATAAGAGTAATAAGTATAGTAATTATCGTTCTATCGATCATTTAAGCATAATATGGCTAATAATATGAGTTAGATTGATAATAATAAGAGTAATAAGTGTAGTAATTGTCGTTCTATCGATCATTTAAGCATAATATGGCTAATAATATGAGTTAGATTGATAATAATAAGAGTAATAAGTGTAGTAATTGTCGTTCTATCGATCATATAAGCATAATATGGCCAATAATATAAGTTAGATTGATAATAGGAAGTGTAATAAGTATAGTAAATGTCGTTCTATCGATCATATAAGCATAATATGGGTAATAATATGAGTTAGGTTCATAATAATAAGAGTAATAATGATATTAAATGTCGTGCTATCGATCATATCGGCATAATATGGTTAATAATATGAGTTACATTGATAATAATAAGAGTAATGAGTATAGTAATTCTCATTCTATCGATCATATAAGCATAATATGGCTAATAATATGAGTTAGATTGATAATAATAAGAGTAATAACTACAGTAATTATCGTTCTATCGATCATTTAAGCATAATATGGCTAAGAATATGTGTTAGACTGATAACAATAAAAGTAATAAGTATAGTAATTGTCGTTCTATCGATCATATCTGCATAATATGGTTAATAATATGAGTTAGATTGATAATAATAAGAGTAATAAGTATAGTAGTTGTAGTTCTATTGCTCATATAAGCATAATATGGCTAATAATATGAGTTAGATTGATAATAATAAGAGTAATAAGTGTAGTAATTGTCGTTCTATCGATTATTTAAGCATAATATGGCTAATAATATGAGTTAGATTGATAATAATAAGAGTAATAAGTGTAGTAATTGTCGTTCTATCGATCATATAAGCATAATATGGTTAATAATATGAGTTAGATTGATAACAGTGAGTGTAATAAGTATAGTAATTGTCGTCCTGTCAATCATATAAGCATAATATGGCTAATAATATGTGTTAAATTAATAATAATAAGAGTAATAGGTACAGTAATTGTCGTTCTATCGATCATTTAAGCATAATATGGCTAATAATATGAGTTAGATTGATAATACTAAGAGTAGTAAGTATAGTAATTCTCGTTCTATCGATCATATCTGCATAATGTGGTTAATAATATGAGTTAGATTGATAATAGTAAGAGTAATGTGTATAGTAATTGTCGTTCTATCGATCATATAAGCATAATATGGCTAAAAATATGAGTTAGATTGATAACAATAAGAGTAATAAGTATAGTAATTGTCGTTCTATCGATCATATAAGCATAATATGGCTAATAATATGAGTTAGAGTGATAATACTAAGAGTAGTGAGTATAGTAATTCTCATTCTATCGATCATATAAGCATAATATGGCTAATAATATGAGTTAGATTGATAATAATAAGAGCAATGAGTATAGTAATTGTAGTTCTATCGATCATTTAAGCATAATATGGCTAATAATATGAGTCAGGTTGATAATAATAAGACTAATATGTATAGTGATTGTCGTTCTATCGATCAAATTTGCATAATATGGTTAATAATATGAGTTAGATTGATAACAGTGAGTGTAATAAATATAGTAGTTGTCGTTCTGTCGATCATATAAGCATAATACGTCTAATAATATGAGTTAGGCTGATAATAATAAGAGTAATAGGTATAGTAAAGGTCGTGCTATCGATCATATCTGCATAATATGGTTAATAATATGAGTTAGATTGATAATAGTGAGTGTAATAAGTATAGTAATTGTCGTTCTATCGATCATATAAGCATAATATGGGTAATAATATGAGTTAGGTTGATAACAATAAGAGTAATGAGTATAGTAATTGTAGTTCTATCGATCATACAAGCATAATATGGCTAATAATATGAGTTAGGTTCATAATAATAAGAGTAATAATGATATTAAATGTCGTGCCATCGATCATATCGGCATAATATGGTTAATAATATGAGTTACATTGATAATAATAAGAGTAATGAGTATAGTAATTCTCGTTCTATCGATCATATAAGCATAATATGGTTAATAATATGAGTTAGATTAATAACAGTGAGTGTAATAAGTATAGTAATTGTCGTCCTGTCAATCATATAAGCATAATATGGCTAATAATATGTGTTAAATTAATAATAATAAGAGTAATAGGTACAGTAATTGTCGTTCTATCGATCATTTAAGCATAATATGGCTAATAATATGAGTTAGATTGATAATACTAAGAGTAGTAAGTATAGTAATTCTCGTTCTATCGATCATATCTGCATAATGTGGTTAATAATATGAGTTAGATTGATAATAGTAAGAGTAATGTGTATAGTAATTGTCGTTCTATCGATCATATAAGCATAATATGGCTAATAATATGAGTTATATTTATAATAATAAGAGTAATAAGTATAGTAATTGTCGTTCTATCGATCATATAAGCATAATATGGTTAATAATATGAGTTAGATTGATAATAATAAGAGTAATAAGTATAGTGATTGTCATTCTATCGATCATATAAGCATAATATGGCTAATAATATGAGTTAGATTCATAATAATAAGAGTGATAAGTATAGTAATTGTCGTTCTATCGATAATATAAGCATAATATGGCTAATAATATGAGTTAGATTGATAATACTAAGAGTAGTGAGTATAGTAATTCTCGTTCTATCGATCATATAAGCATAATATGGCTAATAATATGAGTTATATTTATAATAATAAGAGTAATAAGTATAGTAATTGTCGTTCTATCGATCATATAAGCATAATATGTCTAATAATATGAGTTAGATTGATAACAATAAGAGTAATGAGTATAGTAATTGTAGTTCTATCGATCATATCTGCATAATATGGTTAATAATATGAGTTAGATTGATAATAATAAGAGTAATAAGTATAGTAGTTGTAGTTCTATTGCTCATATAAGCATAATATGGCTAATAATATGAGTTAGATTGATAATAATAAGAGTAATAAGTGTGGTAATTGTCGTTCTATCGATCATTTAAGCATAATATGGCTAATAATATGAGTTAGATTGATAATACTAAGAGTAGTGAGTATAGTAATTCTCGTTCTATCGAACATATAAGCATAATATGGCTAATAATATGAGTTAGATTGATAACAATAAGAGTAATATGTATAGTAATTGTCGTTCTATCGATCATTTAAGCATAATATGGCTAATAATATGAGTTAGATTGATAATAGTAACAGTAATAAGTATAGTAATTGTCGATCTATCGATAATATAAGCATAATATGGCTAATAATATGAGTTAGATTGATAATACTAAGTGTAGTGAGTATAGTAATTCTCGTTCTATGGATCATATAAGCATAATATGGCTAATGATATGAGTTAGATTGATAACAATAAGAGTAATAAGTATAGTAATTGTCGTTCTATCGATCATATAAGCATAACATGGCTAATAATATGAGTTAGAGTGATAATACTAAGAGTAGTGAGTATAGTAATTCTCATTCTATCGATCATATAAGCATAATATGGCTAATAATATGAGTTAGATTGATAATAATAAGAGTAATGAGTTTAGTGATTGTCGTTCTATCGATCAAATTTGCATAATATGGTTAATAATATGAGTTAGATTGACAATACTAAGAGTAGTGAGTATAGTAATTCTCGTTCTATCGATCAAATTTGCATAATATGGTTAATAATATGAGTTAGATTGATAATACTAAGAGTAGTGAGTATAGTAATTCTCGTTCTATCGATCATATAAGCATAATATGGCTAACAATATGAGTTAGATTGATAACAATAAGAGTAATAAGTATAGTAATTGTCGTTCTATCGATCATTTAAGCATAATATGGCTAATACTATGAGTTAGATTGATAATACTAAGAGTAGTGAGTATAGTAATTCTCGTTCTATCGATCATATAAGCATAATATGGCTAATAATATGAGTTAGATTGACAATACTAAGAGTAGTGAGTATAGTAATTCTCGTTCTATCGATCATATAAGCATAATATGGCTAACAATATGAGTTAGATTGATAACAATAAGAGTAATAAGTATAGTAATTGTCGTTCTATCGATCATATAAGCATAATATGGCTAATAATATGAGTTAGATTGATAATACTAAGAGTAGTGAGTATAGTAATTCTCGTTCTATCGATCATATAAGCATAATATGGCTAAAAATATGAGTTAGATTGATAACAATAAGAGTAATAAGTATAGTAATTGTCGTTCTATCGATCATATAAGCATAATATGGCTAATAATATGAGTTAGAGTGATAATACTAAGAGTAGTGAGTATAGTAATTCTCATTCTATCGATCATATAAGCATAATATGGCTAATAATATGAGTTAGATTGATAATAATAAGAGCAATGAGTATAGTAATTGTAGTTCTATCGATCATTTAAGCATAATATGGCTAATAATATGAGTTAGATTGATAAAAATAACAGTAATAAGTATAGTAATTGTCGTTCTATCGATATTATAAGCATAATATTGTTAATAATATGAGTTAGATTGATAATAATACGAGTAATAAGAATAGTAATTGTCGTTCTATCGATCATTTAAGCATAATATGGCTAATAATATGAGTTAGGTTGATAATAATAAGACTAATATGTATAGTGATTGTCGTTCTATCGATCAAATTTGCATAATATGGCTAATAATATGAGTTAGATTGATAACAGTGAGTGTAATAAATATAGTAGTTGTCGTTCTGTCGATCATATAAGCATAATACGTCTAATAATATGAGTTAGGCTGATAATAATAAGAGTAATAGGTATAGTAAATGTCGTGCTATCGTTCATATCTGCATAATATGGTTAATAATATGAGTTAGATTGATAATAGTGAGTGTAATAAGTATAGTAATTGTCGTTCTATCGACCATATAAGCATAATATGGCTAATAATATGAGTTAGATTGATAATAATAAGCGTAATAAGTATAGTAGTTGTAGTTCTATTGCTCATATAAGCATAATATGGCTAATAATATGAGTTAGATTGATAATAATAAGAGTAATAAGTGTAGTAATTGTCGTTCTATCGATCATTTAAGCATAATATGGCTAATAATATGAGTTAGATTGATAATAATAAGAGTAATAAGTATAGTAATTGTCATTCTATCGATCATATAAGCATAATATGGCTAATAATATGAGTTAGATTCATAATAATAAGAGTGATAAGTATAGTAATTGTCGTTCTATCGATAATATAAGCATAATATGGCTAATAATATGAGTTAGATTGATAATACTAAGAGTAGTGAGTATAGTAATTCTCGTTCTATCGATCATATAAACATAATATGGCTAATAATATGAGTTGTATTTATAATAATAAGAGTAATAAGTATAGTAATTGTCGTTCTATCGATCATATAAGCATAATATGTCTAATAATATGAGTTAGATTGATAACAATAAGAGTAATGAGTATAGTAATTGTAGTTCTATCGATCATATCTGCATAATATGGTTAATAATATGAGTTAGATTGATAATAATAAGAGTAATAAGTATAGTAGTTGTAGTTCTATTGCTCATATAAGCATAATATGGCTAATAATATGAGTTAGATTGATAATAATAAGAGTAATAAGTGTAGTAATTGTCGTTCTATCGATCATTTAAGCATAATATGGCTAATAATATGAGTTAGATTGATAATACTAAGAGTAGTGAGTATAGTAATTCTCGTTCTATCGAACATATAAGCATAATATGGCTAATAATATGAGTTAGATTGATAACAATAAGAGTAATATGTATAGTAATTGTCGTTCTATCGATCATATAAGCATAATATGGCTAATAATATGAGTTAGAGTGATAATACTAAGAGTAGTGAGTATAGTAATTCTCATTCTATCGATCATATAAGCATAATATGGCTAATAATATGAGTTAGATTGATAATAATAAGAGTAATAAGTATAGTAATTGTCGTTCTATCGATCATTTAAGCATAATATGGCTAATAATATGAGTTAGATCGATAATAGTAACAGTAATAAGTATAGTAATTGTCGATCTATCGATAATATAAGCATAATATGGCTAATAATATGAGTTAGATTGATAATACTAAGAGTAGTGAGTATAGTAATTCTCGTTCTATGGATCATATAAGCATAATATGGCTAATGATATGAGTTAGATTGATACCAATAAGAGTAATGAGTATAGTAATTGCAGTTCTATCGATCATATCTGCATAATATGGTTAATAATATGAGTTAGATTGATAATAATAAGAGTAATAAGTATAGTAGTTGTAGTTCTATTGCTCATATAAGCATAATATGGCTAATAATATGAGTTAGATTGATAATAATAAGAGTAATAAGTGTAGTAATTGTCGTTCTATCGATCATTTAAGCATAATATGGCTAATAATATGAGTTAGATTGATAATACTAAGAGTAGTGAGTATAGTAATTCTCGTTCTATCGAACATATAAGCATAATATGGCTAATAATATGAGTTAGATTGATAACAATAAGAGTAATATGTATAGTAATTGTCGTTCTATCGATCATATAAGCATAATATGGCTAATAATATGAGTTAGAGTGATAATACTAAGAGTAGTGAGTATAGTAATTCTCATTCTATCGATCATATAAGCATAATATGGCTAATAATATGAGTTAGATTGACAATAATAAGAGTAATAAGTATAGTAATTGTCGTTCTATCGATCATTTAAGCATAATATGGCTAATAATATGAGTTAGATCGATAATAGTAACAGTAATAAGTATAGTAATTGTCGATCTATCGATAATATAAGCATAATATGGCTAATAATATGAGTTAGATTGATAATACTAAGAGTAGTGAGTATAGTAATTCTCGTTCTATGGATCATATAAGCATAATATGGCTAATGATATGAGTTAGATTGATAACAATAAGAGTAATGAGTACAGTAATTGTAGTTCTATTGATCATATCTGCATAATATGGTTAATAATATGAGTTAGATTGATAATAATAAGAGTAATAAGTATAGTAGTTGTAGTTCTATTGCTCATATAAGCATAATATGGCTAATAATATGAGTTAGATTGATAATAATAAGAGTAATAAGTGTAGTAATTGTCGTTCTATCGATCATTTAAGCATAATATGGCTAATAATATGAGTTAGATTGATAATACTAAGAGTAGTGAGTATAGTAATTCTCGTTCTATCGAACATATAAGCATAATATGGCTAATAATATGAGTTAGATTGATAACAATAAGAGTAATATGTATAGTAATTGTCGTTCTATCGATCATATAAGCATAATATGGCTAATAATATGAGTTAGATCGATAATAGTAACAGTAATAAGTATAGTAATTGTCGATCTATCGATAATATAAGCATAATATGGCTAATAATATGAGTTAGATTGATAATACTAAGAGTAGTGAGTATAGTAATTCTCGTTCTATGGATCATATAAGCATAATATGGCTAATGATATGAGTTAGATCGATAACATTAAGAGTAATAAGTATAGTAATTGTCGTTCTATCGATCATATAAGCATAATATGGCTAATAATATGAGTTAGAGTGATAATACTAAGAGTAGTGAGTATAGTAATTCTCATTCTAACGATCATATAAGCATAATATGGCTAATAATATGAGTTAGATTGATAATAATAAGAATAATGAGTTTAGTGATTGTCGTTCTATCGATCAAATTTGCATAATATGGTTAATAATATGAGTTAGATTGATAACAGTGAGTGTAATAAGTATAGTAATTGTCGTCCTGTCAATCGTATAAGCATAATATGGCTAATAATATGAGTTAAATTGATAATAATAAGAGTAATAGGTACAGTAATTGTCGTTCTATCGATCATTTAAGCATAATATGGCTAATAATATGAGTTAGATTGATAATACTAAGAGTAGTGAGTATAGTAATTCTCGTTCTATCGAACATATAAGCATAATATGGCTAATAATATGAGTTAGAGTGATAATACTAAGAGTAGTGAGTATAGTAATTCTCATTCTATCGATCATTTAAGCATAATATGGCTAATAATATGAGTTAGATTGATAATAGTAACAGTAATAAGTATAGTAATTGTCGATCTATCGATAATATAAGCATAATATGGCTAATAATATGAGTTAGATTGATAATACTAAGAGTAGTGAGTATAGTAATTCTCGTTCTATCGATCATATAAGCATAATATGGCTAAAAATATGAGTTAGATTGATAACAATAAGAGTAATAAGTATAGTAATTGTCGTTCTATCGATCATATAAGCATAATATGGCTAATAATATGAGTTAGAGTGATAATACTAAGAGTAGTGAGTATAGTAATTCTCATTCTATCGATCATATAAGCATAATATGGCTAATAATATGAGTTAGATTGATAATAATAAGAGCAATGAGTATAGTTATTGTCATTCTATCGATCGTATAAGCATAATATGGCTAATAATATGAGTTAGATTCATAATAATAAGAGTGATAAGTATAGTAATTGTCGTTCTATCGATAATATAAGCATAATATGGCTAATAATATGAGTTAGATTGATAATAATAAGAGTAATGAGTTTAGTGATTGTCGTTCTATCGATCAAATTTGCATAATATGGTTAATAATATGAGTTAGATTGATAACAGTGAGTGGAATAAGAATAGTAATTGTCATTCTATCGATCATATAAGCATAATATGGCTAATAATATGAGTTAGATTCATAATAATAAGAGTGATAAGTATAGTAATTGTCGTTCTATCGATAATATAAGCATAATATGGCTAATAATATGAGTTAGATTGATAATACTAAGAGTAGTGAGTATAGTAATTCTCGTTCTATCGATCATATAAGCATAATATGGCTAATAATATGAGTTATATTTATAATAATAAGAGTAATAAGTATAGTAATTGTCGTTCTATCGATCATATAAGCATAATATGTCTAATAATATGAGTTAGATTGATAACAATAAGAGTAATGAGTAGAGTAATTGTAGTTCTATCGATCATATAAGCATAATATGGCTAATAATATGAGTTAGATTGATAATACTAAGAGTAGTGAGTATAGTAATTCTCGTTCTATCGATCATATAAGCATAATATGGCTAAAAATATGAGTTAGATTGATAACAATAAGAGTAATAAGTATAGTAATTGTCGTTCTATCGATCATATAAGCATAATATGGCTAATAATATGAGTTAGAGTGATAATACTAAGAGTAGTGAGTATAGTAATTCTCATTCTATCGATCATATAAGCATAATATGGCTAATAATATGAGTTAGATTGATAATAATAAGAGCAATGAGTATAGTAATTGTAGTTCTATCGATCATTTAAGCATAATATGGCTAATAATATGAGTTAGATTGATAAAAATAACAGTAATAAGTATAGTAATTGTCGTTCTATCGATATTATAAGCATAATATTGTTAATAATATGAGTTAGATTGATAATAATACGAGTAATAAGTATAGTAATTGTCGTTCTATCGATCATTTAAGCATAATATGGCTAATAATATGAGTTAGGTTGATAATAATAAGACTAATATGTATAGTGATTGTCGTTCTATCGATCAAATTTGCATAATATGGCTAATAATATGAGTTAGATTGATAACAGTGAGTGTAATAAATATAGTAGTTGTCGTTCTGTCGATCATATAAGCATAATACGTCTAATAATATGAGTTAGGCTGATAATAATAAGAGTAATAGGTATAGTAAATGTCGTGCTATCGTTCATATCTGCATAATATGGTTAATAATATGAGTTAGATTGATAATAGTGAGTGTAATAAGTATAGTAATTGTCGTTCTATCGACCATATAAGCATAATATGGCTAATAATATGAGTTAGATTGATAATAATAAGCGTAATAAGTATAGTAGTTGTAGTTCTATTGCTCATATAAGCATAATATGGCTAATAATATGAGTTAGATTGATAATAATAAGAGTAATAAGTGTAGTAATTGTCGTTCTATCGATCATTTAAGCATAATATGGCTAATAATATGAGTTAGATTGATAATAATAAGAGTAATAAGTATAGTAATTGTCATTCTATCGATCATATAAGCATAATATGGCTAATAATATGAGTTAGATTCATAATAATAAGAGTGATAAGTATAGTAATTGTCGTTCTATCGATAATATAAGCATAATATGGCTAATAATATGAGTTAGATTGATAATACTAAGAGTAGTGAGTATAGTAATTCTCGTTCTATCGATCATATAAACATAATATGGCTAATAATATGAGTTGTATTTATAATAATAAGAGTAATAAGTATAGTAATTGTCGTTCTATCGATCATATAAGCATAATATGTCTAATAATATGAGTTAGATTGATAACAATAAGAGTAATGAGTATAGTAATTGTAGTTCTATCGATCATATCTGCATAATATGGTTAATAATATGAGTTAGATTGATAATAATAAGAGTAATAAGTATAGTAGTTGTAGTTCTATTGCTCATATAAGCATAATATGGCTAATAATATGAGTTAGATTGATAATAATAAGAGTAATAAGTGTAGTAATTGTCGTTCTATCGATCATTTAAGCATAATATGGCTAATAATATGAGTTAGATTGATAATACTAAGAGTAGTGAGTATAGTAATTCTCGTTCTATCGAACATATAAGCATAATATGGCTAATAATATGAGTTAGATTGATAACAATAAGAGTAATATGTATAGTAATTGTCGTTCTATCGATCATATAAGCATAATATGGCTAATAATATGAGTTAGAGTGATAATACTAAGAGTAGTGAGTATAGTAATTCTCATTCTATCGATCATATAAGCATAATATGGCTAATAATATGAGTTAGATTGATAATAATAAGAGTAATAAGTATAGTAATTGTCGTTCTATCGATCATTTAAGCATAATATGGCTAATAATATGAGTTAGATCGATAATAGTAACAGTAATAAGTATAGTAATTGTCGATCTATCGATAATATAAGCATAATATGGCTAATAATATGAGTTAGATTGATAATACTAAGAGTAGTGAGTATAGTAATTCTCGTTCTATGGATCATATAAGCATAATATGGCTAATGATATGAGTTAGATTGATACCAATAAGAGTAATGAGTATAGTAATTGCAGTTCTATCGATCATATCTGCATAATATGGTTAATAATATGAGTTAGATTGATAATAATAAGAGTAATAAGTATAGTAGTTGTAGTTCTATTGCTCATATAAGCATAATATGGCTAATAATATGAGTTAGATTGATAATAATAAGAGTAATAAGTGTAGTAATTGTCGTTCTATCGATCATTTAAGCATAATATGGCTAATAATATGAGTTAGATTGATAATACTAAGAGTAGTGAGTATAGTAATTCTCGTTCTATCGAACATATAAGCATAATATGGCTAATAATATGAGTTAGATTGATAACAATAAGAGTAATATGTATAGTAATTGTCGTTCTATCGATCATATAAGCATAATATGGCTAATAATATGAGTTAGAGTGATAATACTAAGAGTAGT
This sequence comes from Megachile rotundata, assembly GCF_050947335.1. Classification (NCBI taxonomy): domain Eukaryota; kingdom Metazoa; phylum Arthropoda; class Insecta; order Hymenoptera; family Megachilidae; genus Megachile; species Megachile rotundata. The sequence continues at coordinate 31,636 of NW_027474347.1, read as the reverse complement.
GAGTATAGTAATTCTCATTCTATCGATCATATAAGCATAATATGGCTAATAATATGAGTTAGATTGACAATAATAAGAGTAATAAGTATAGTAATTGTCGTTCTATCGATCATTTAAGCATAATATGGCTAATAATATGAGTTAGATCGATAATAGTAACAGTAATAAGTATAGTAATTGTCGATCTATCGATAATATAAGCATAATATGGCTAATAATATGAGTTAGATTGATAATACTAAGAGTAGTGAGTATAGTAATTCTCGTTCTATGGATCATATAAGCATAATATGGCTAATGATATGAGTTAGATTGATAACAATAAGAGTAATGAGTACAGTAATTGTAGTTCTATTGATCATATCTGCATAATATGGTTAATAATATGAGTTAGATTGATAATAATAAGAGTAATAAGTATAGTAGTTGTAGTTCTATTGCTCATATAAGCATAATATGGCTAATAATATGAGTTAGATTGATAATAATAAGAGTAATAAGTGTAGTAATTGTCGTTCTATCGATCATTTAAGCATAATATGGCTAATAATATGAGTTAGATTGATAATACTAAGAGTAGTGAGTATAGTAATTCTCGTTCTATCGAACATATAAGCATAATATGGCTAATAATATGAGTTAGATTGATAACAATAAGAGTAATATGTATAGTAATTGTCGTTCTATCGATCATATAAGCATAATATGGCTAATAATATGAGTTAGATCGATAATAGTAACAGTAATAAGTATAGTAATTGTCGATCTATCGATAATATAAGCATAATATGGCTAATAATATGAGTTAGATTGATAATACTAAGAGTAGTGAGTATAGTAATTCTCGTTCTATGGATCATATAAGCATAATATGGCTAATGATATGAGTTAGATCGATAACATTAAGAGTAATAAGTATAGTAATTGTCGTTCTATCGATCATATAAGCATAATATGGCTAATAATATGAGTTAGAGTGATAATACTAAGAGTAGTGAGTATAGTAATTCTCATTCTAACGATCATATAAGCATAATATGGCTAATAATATGAGTTAGATTGATAATAATAAGAATAATGAGTTTAGTGATTGTCGTTCTATCGATCAAATTTGCATAATATGGTTAATAATATGAGTTAGATTGATAACAGTGAGTGTAATAAGTATAGTAATTGTCGTCCTGTCAATCGTATAAGCATAATATGGCTAATAATATGAGTTAAATTGATAATAATAAGAGTAATAGGTACAGTAATTGTCGTTCTATCGATCATTTAAGCATAATATGGCTAATAATATGAGTTAGATTGATAATACTAAGAGTAGTGAGTATAGTAATTCTCGTTCTATCGAACATATAAGCATAATATGGCTAATAATATGAGTTAGAGTGATAATACTAAGAGTAGTGAGTATAGTAATTCTCATTCTATCGATCATTTAAGCATAATATGGCTAATAATATGAGTTAGATTGATAATAGTAACAGTAATAAGTATAGTAATTGTCGATCTATCGATAATATAAGCATAATATGGCTAATAATATGAGTTAGATTGATAATACTAAGAGTAGTGAGTATAGTAATTCTCGTTCTATCGATCATATAAGCATAATATGGCTAAAAATATGAGTTAGATTGATAACAATAAGAGTAATAAGTATAGTAATTGTCGTTCTATCGATCATATAAGCATAATATGGCTAATAATATGAGTTAGAGTGATAATACTAAGAGTAGTGAGTATAGTAATTCTCATTCTATCGATCATATAAGCATAATATGGCTAATAATATGAGTTAGATTGATAATAATAAGAGCAATGAGTATAGTTATTGTCATTCTATCGATCGTATAAGCATAATATGGCTAATAATATGAGTTAGATTCATAATAATAAGAGTGATAAGTATAGTAATTGTCGTTCTATCGATAATATAAGCATAATATGGCTAATAATATGAGTTAGATTGATAATAATAAGAGTAATGAGTTTAGTGATTGTCGTTCTATCGATCAAATTTGCATAATATGGTTAATAATATGAGTTAGATTGATAACAGTGAGTGGAATAAGAATAGTAATTGTCATTCTATCGATCATATAAGCATAATATGGCTAATAATATGAGTTAGATTCATAATAATAAGAGTGATAAGTATAGTAATTGTCGTTCTATCGATAATATAAGCATAATATGGCTAATAATATGAGTTAGATTGATAATACTAAGAGTAGTGAGTATAGTAATTCTCGTTCTATCGATCATATAAGCATAATATGGCTAATAATATGAGTTATATTTATAATAATAAGAGTAATAAGTATAGTAATTGTCGTTCTATCGATCATATAAGCATAATATGTCTAATAATATGAGTTAGATTGATAACAATAAGAGTAATGAGTAGAGTAATTGTAGTTCTATCGATCATATAAGCATAATATGGCTAATAATATGAGTTAGATTGATAATACTAAGAGTAGTGAGTATAGTAATTCTCGTTCTATCGATCATATAAGCATAATATGGCTAAAAATATGAGTTAGATTGATAACAATAAGAGTAATAAGTATAGTAATTGTCGTTCTATCGATCATATAAGCATAATATGGCTAATAATATGAGTTAGAGTGATAATACTAAGAGTAGTGAGTATAGTAATTCTCATTCTATCGATCATATAAGCATAATATGGCTAATAATATGAGTTAGATTGATAATAATAAGAGCAATGAGTATAGTAATTGTAGTTCTATCGATCATTTAAGCATAATATGGCTAATAATATGAGTTAGATTGATAAAAATAACAGTAATAAGTATAGTAATTGTCGTTCTATCGATATTATAAGCATAATATTGTTAATAATATGAGTTAGATTGATAATAATACGAGTAATAAGTATAGTAATTGTCGTTCTATCGATCATTTAAGCATAATATGGCTAATAATATGAGTTAGGTTGATAATAATAAGACTAATATGTATAGTGATTGTCGTTCTATCGATCAAATTTGCATAATATGGCTAATAATATGAGTTAGATTGATAACAGTGAGTGTAATAAATATAGTAGTTGTCGTTCTGTCGATCATATAAGCATAATACGTCTAATAATATGAGTTAGGCTGATAATAATAAGAGTAATAGGTATAGTAAATGTCGTGCTATCGTTCATATCTGCATAATATGGTTAATAATATGAGTTAGATTGATAATAGTGAGTGTAATAAGTATAGTAATTGTCGTTCTATCGACCATATAAGCATAATATGGCTAATAATATGAGTTAGATTGATAATAATAAGCGTAATAAGTATAGTAGTTGTAGTTCTATTGCTCATATAAGCATAATATGGCTAATAATATGAGTTAGATTGATAATAATAAGAGTAATAAGTGTAGTAATTGTCGTTCTATCGATCATTTAAGCATAATATGGCTAATAATATGAGTTAGATTGATAATAATAAGAGTAATAAGTATAGTAATTGTCATTCTATCGATCATATAAGCATAATATGGCTAATAATATGAGTTAGATTCATAATAATAAGAGTGATAAGTATAGTAATTGTCGTTCTATCGATAATATAAGCATAATATGGCTAATAATATGAGTTAGATTGATAATACTAAGAGTAGTGAGTATAGTAATTCTCGTTCTATCGATCATATAAACATAATATGGCTAATAATATGAGTTGTATTTATAATAATAAGAGTAATAAGTATAGTAATTGTCGTTCTATCGATCATATAAGCATAATATGTCTAATAATATGAGTTAGATTGATAACAATAAGAGTAATGAGTATAGTAATTGTAGTTCTATCGATCATATCTGCATAATATGGTTAATAATATGAGTTAGATTGATAATAATAAGAGTAATAAGTATAGTAGTTGTAGTTCTATTGCTCATATAAGCATAATATGGCTAATAATATGAGTTAGATTGATAATAATAAGAGTAATAAGTGTAGTAATTGTCGTTCTATCGATCATTTAAGCATAATATGGCTAATAATATGAGTTAGATTGATAATACTAAGAGTAGTGAGTATAGTAATTCTCGTTCTATCGAACATATAAGCATAATATGGCTAATAATATGAGTTAGATTGATAACAATAAGAGTAATATGTATAGTAATTGTCGTTCTATCGATCATATAAGCATAATATGGCTAATAATATGAGTTAGAGTGATAATACTAAGAGTAGTGAGTATAGTAATTCTCATTCTATCGATCATATAAGCATAATATGGCTAATAATATGAGTTAGATTGATAATAATAAGAGTAATAAGTATAGTAATTGTCGTTCTATCGATCATTTAAGCATAATATGGCTAATAATATGAGTTAGATCGATAATAGTAACAGTAATAAGTATAGTAATTGTCGATCTATCGATAATATAAGCATAATATGGCTAATAATATGAGTTAGATTGATAATACTAAGAGTAGTGAGTATAGTAATTCTCGTTCTATGGATCATATAAGCATAATATGGCTAATGATATGAGTTAGATTGATACCAATAAGAGTAATGAGTATAGTAATTGCAGTTCTATCGATCATATCTGCATAATATGGTTAATAATATGAGTTAGATTGATAATAATAAGAGTAATAAGTATAGTAGTTGTAGTTCTATTGCTCATATAAGCATAATATGGCTAATAATATGAGTTAGATTGATAATAATAAGAGTAATAAGTGTAGTAATTGTCGTTCTATCGATCATTTAAGCATAATATGGCTAATAATATGAGTTAGATTGATAATACTAAGAGTAGTGAGTATAGTAATTCTCGTTCTATCGAACATATAAGCATAATATGGCTAATAATATGAGTTAGATTGATAACAATAAGAGTAATATGTATAGTAATTGTCGTTCTATCGATCATATAAGCATAATATGGCTAATAATATGAGTTAGAGTGATAATACTAAGAGTAGTGAGTATAGTAATTCTCATTCTATCGATCATATAAGCATAATATGGCTAATAATATGAGTTAGATTGACAATAATAAGAGTAATAAGTATAGTAATTGTCGTTCTATCGATCATTTAAGCATAATATGGCTAATAATATGAGTTAGATCGATAATAGTAACAGTAATAAGTATAGTAATTGTCGATCTATCGATAATATAAGCATAATATGGCTAATAATATGAGTTAGATTGATAATACTAAGAGTAGTGAGTATAGTAATTCTCGTTCTATGGATCATATAAGCATAATATGGCTAATGATATGAGTTAGATTGATAACAATAAGAGTAATGAGTACAGTAATTGTAGTTCTATTGATCATATCTGCATAATATGGTTAATAATATGAGTTAGATTGATAATAATAAGAGTAATAAGTATAGTAGTTGTAGTTCTATTGCTCATATAAGCATAATATGGCTAATAATATGAGTTAGATTGATAATAATAAGAGTAATAAGTGTAGTAATTGTCGTTCTATCGATCATTTAAGCATAATATGGCTAATAATATGAGTTAGATTGATAATACTAAGAGTAGTGAGTATAGTAATTCTCGTTCTATCGAACATATAAGCATAATATGGCTAATAATATGAGTTAGATTGATAACAATAAGAGTAATATGTATAGTAATTGTCGTTCTATCGATCATATAAGCATAATATGGCTAATAATATGAGTTAGATCGATAATAGTAACAGTAATAAGTATAGTAATTGTCGATCTATCGATAATATAAGCATAATATGGCTAATAATATGAGTTAGATTGATAATACTAAGAGTAGTGAGTATAGTAATTCTCGTTCTATGGATCATATAAGCATAATATGGCTAATGATATGAGTTAGATCGATAACATTAAGAGTAATAAGTATAGTAATTGTCGTTCTATCGATCATATAAGCATAATATGGCTAATAATATGAGTTAGAGTGATAATACTAAGAGTAGTGAGTATAGTAATTCTCATTCTAACGATCATATAAGCATAATATGGCTAATAATATGAGTTAGATTGATAATAATAAGAATAATGAGTTTAGTGATTGTCGTTCTATCGATCAAATTTGCATAATATGGTTAATAATATGAGTTAGATTGATAACAGTGAGTGTAATAAGTATAGTAATTGTCGTCCTGTCAATCGTATAAGCATAATATGGCTAATAATATGAGTTAAATTGATAATAATAAGAGTAATAGGTACAGTAATTGTCGTTCTATCGATCATTTAAGCATAATATGGCTAATAATATGAGTTAGATTGATAATACTAAGAGTAGTGAGTATAGTAATTCTCGTTCTATCGAACATATAAGCATAATATGGCTAATAATATGAGTTAGAGTGATAATACTAAGAGTAGTGAGTATAGTAATTCTCATTCTATCGATCATTTAAGCATAATATGGCTAATAATATGAGTTAGATTGATAATAGTAACAGTAATAAGTATAGTAATTGTCGATCTATCGATAATATAAGCATAATATGGCTAATAATATGAGTTAGATTGATAATACTAAGAGTAGTGAGTATAGTAATTCTCGTTCTATCGATCATATAAGCATAATATGGCTAAAAATATGAGTTAGATTGATAACAATAAGAGTAATAAGTATAGTAATTGTCGTTCTATCGATCATATAAGCATAATATGGCTAATAATATGAGTTAGAGTGATAATACTAAGAGTAGTGAGTATAGTAATTCTCATTCTATCGATCATATAAGCATAATATGGCTAATAATATGAGTTAGATTGATAATAATAAGAGCAATGAGTATAGTTATTGTCATTCTATCGATCGTATAAGCATAATATGGCTAATAATATGAGTTAGATTCATAATAATAAGAGTGATAAGTATAGTAATTGTCGTTCTATCGATAATATAAGCATAATATGGCTAATAATATGAGTTAGATTGATAATAATAAGAGTAATGAGTTTAGTGATTGTCGTTCTATCGATCAAATTTGCATAATATGGTTAATAATATGAGTTAGATTGATAACAGTGAGTGGAATAAGAATAGTAATTGTCATTCTATCGATCATATAAGCATAATATGGCTAATAATATGAGTTAGATTCATAATAATAAGAGTGATAAGTATAGTAATTGTCGTTCTATCGATAATATAAGCATAATATGGCTAATAATATGAGTTAGATTGATAATACTAAGAGTAGTGAGTATAGTAATTCTCGTTCTATCGATCATATAAGCATAATATGGCTAATAATATGAGTTATATTTATAATAATAAGAGTAATAAGTATAGTAATTGTCGTTCTATCGATCATATAAGCATAATATGTCTAATAATATGAGTTAGATTGATAACAATAAGAGTAATGAGTAGAGTAATTGTAGTTCTATCGATCATATAAGCATAATATGGCTAATAATATGAGTTAGATTGATAATACTAAGAGTAGTGAGTATAGTAATTCTCGTTCTATCGATCATATAAGCATAATATGGCTAAAAATATGAGTTAGATTGATAACAATAAGAGTAATAAGTATAGTAATTGTCGTTCTATCGATCATATAAGCATAATATGGCTAATAATATGAGTTAGAGTGATAATACTAAGAGTAGTGAGTATAGTAATTCTCATTCTATCGATCATATAAGCATAATATGGCTAATAATATGAGTTAGATTGATAATAATAAGAGCAATGAGTATAGTAATTGTAGTTCTATCGATCATTTAAGCATAATATGGCTAATAATATGAGTTAGATTGATAATAATAACAGTAATAAGTATAGTAATTGTCGTTCTATCGATATTATAAGCATAATATTGTTAATAATATGAGTTAGATTGATAATAATACGAGTAATAAGTATAGTAATTGTCGTTCTATCGATCATTTAAGCATAATATGGCTAATAATATGAGTTAGGTTGATAATAATAAGACTAATATGTATAGTGATTGTCGTTCTATCGATCAAATTTGCATAATATGGTTAATAATATGAGTTAGATTGATAACAGTGAGTGCAATAAATATAGTAGTTGTCGTTCTGTCGATCATATAAGCATAATACGTCTAATAATATGAGTTAGGCTGATAATAATAAGAGTAATAGGTATAGTAAATGTCGTGCTATCGATCATATCTGCATAATATGGTTAATAATATGAGTTAGATTGATAATAATAAGAGTAATGAGTTTAGTGATTGTCGTTCTACCGATCAAATTTGCATAATATGGTTAATAATATGAGATAGATTGATAACAGTGAGTGGAATAAGAATAGTAATTGTCATTCTATCGATCATATAAGCATAATATGGCTAATAATATGAGTTAGATTCATAATAATAAGAGTGATAAGTATAGTAATTGTCGTTCTATCGATAATATAAGCATAATATGGCTAATAATATGAGTTAGATTGATAATACTAAGAGTAGTGAGTATAGTAATTCTCGTTCTATCGATCATATAAGCATAATATGGCTAATAATATGAGTTATATTTATAATAATAAGAGTAATAAGTATAGTAATTGTCGTTCTATCGATCATATAAGCATAATATGTCTAATAATATGAGTTAGATTGATAACAATAAGAGTAATGAGTATAGTAATTGTAGTTCTATCGATCATATAAGCATAATATGGCTAATAATATGAGTTAGATTGATAATACTAAGAGTAGTGAGTATAGTAATTCTCGTTCTATCGATCATATAAGCATAATATGGCTAAAAATATGAGTTAGATTGATAACAATAAGAGTAATAAGTATAGTAATTGTCGTTCTATCGATCATATAAGCATAATATGGCTAATAATATGAGTTAGAGTGATAATACTAAGAGTAGTGAGTATAGTAATTCTCATTCTATCGATCATATAAGCATAATATGGCTAATAATATGAGTTAGATTGATAATAATAAGAGCAATGAGTATAGTAATTGTAGTTCTATCGATCATTTAAGCATAATATGGCTAATAATATGAGTTAGATTGATAATAATAACAGTAATAAGTATAGTAATTGTCGTTCTATCGATATTATAAGCATAATATTGTTAATAATATGAGTTAGATTGATAATAATACGAGTAATAAGTATAGTAATTGTCGTTCTATCGATCATTTAAGCATAATATGGCTAATAATATGAGTTAGGTTGATAATAATAAGACTAATATGTATAGTGATTGTCGTTCTATCGATCAAATTTGCATAATATGGTTAATAATATGAGTTAGATTGATAACAGTGAGTGCAATAAATATAGTAGTTGTCGTTCTGTCGATCATATAAGCATAATACGTCTAATAATATGAGTTAGGCTGATAATAATAAGAGTAATAGGTATAGTAAATGTCGTGCTATCGATCATATCTGCATAATATGGTTAATAATATGAGTTAGATTGATAATAGTGAGTGTAATAAGTATAGTAATTGTCGTTCTATCGATCATATAAGCATAATATGGCTAATAATATGAGTTAGATTGATAATAATAAGAGTAATAAGTATAGTAATTATCGTTCTATCGATCATTTAAGCATAATATGGCTAATAATATGAGTTAGATTGATAATAATAAGAGTAATAAGTGTAGTAATTGTCGTTCTATCGATCATTTAAGCATAATATGGCTAATAATATGAGTTAGATTGATAATAATAAGAGTAATAAGTGTAGTAATTGTCGTTCTATCGATCATATAAGCATAATATGGCCAATAATATAAGTTAGATTGATAATAGGAAGTGTAATAAGTATAGTAAATGTCGTTCTATCGATCATATAAGCATAATATGGGTAATAATATGAGTTAGGTTCATAATAATAAGAGTAATAATGATATTAAATGTCGTGCTATCGATCATAGCGGCATAATATGGTTAATAATATGAGTTACATTGATAATAATAAGAGTAATGAGTATAGTAATTCTCATTCTATCGATCATATAAGCATAATATGGCTAATAATATGAGTTAGATTGATAATAATAAGAGTAATGAGTTTAGTGATTGTCGTTCTATCGATCAAATTTGCATAATATGGTTAATAATATGAGTTAGATTGATAACAGTGAGTGTAATAAATATAGTAGTTGTCGTTCTGTCGATCATATAAGCATAATACGTCTAATAATATGAGTTAGGCTGATAATAATAAGAGTAATAGGTATAGTAAATGTCGTGCTATCGTTCATATCTGCATAATATGGTTAATAATATGAGTTAGATTGATAATAGTGAGTGTAATAAGTATAGTAATTGTCGTTCTATCGATCATATAAGCATAATATGGCTAATAATATGAGTTAGATTGATAATAATAAGAGTAATAAGTATAGTAGTTGTAGTTCTATTGCTCATATAAGCATAATATGGCTAATAATATGAGTTAGATTGATAATAATAAGAGTAATAAGTGTAGTAATTGTCGTTCTATCGATCATTTAAGCATAATATGGCTAATAATATGAGTTAGATTGATAATAATAAGAGTAATAAGTATAGTAATTGTCATTCTATCGATCATATAAGCATAATATGGCTAATAATATGAGTTAGATTCATAATAATAAGAGTGATAAGTATAGTAATTGTCGTTCTATCGATAATATAAGCATAATATGGCTAATAATATGAGTTAGATTGATAATACTAAGAGTAGTGAGTATAGTAATTCTCGTTCTATCGATCATATAAACATAATATGGCTAATAATATGAGTTGTATTTATAATAATAAGAGTAATAAGTATAGTAATTGTCGTTCTATCGATCATATAAGCATAATATGTCTAATAATATGAGTTAGATTGATAACAATAAGAGTAATGAGTATAGTAATTGTAGTTCTATCGATCATATCTGCATAATATGGTTAATAATATGAGTTAGATTGATAATAATAAGAGTAATAAGTATAGTAGTTGTAGTTCTATTGCTCATATAAGCATAATATGGCTAATAATATGAGTTAGATTGATAATAATAAGAGTAATAAGTGTAGTAATTGTCGTTCTATCGATCATTTAAGCATAATATGGCTAATAATATGAGTTAGATTGATAATACTAAGAGTAGTGAGTATAGTAATTCTCGTTCTATCGAACATATAAGCATAATATGGCTAATAATATGAGTTAGATTGATAACAATAAGAGTAATAAGTATAGTAATTGTCGTTCTATCGATCATTTAAGCATAATATGGCTAATAATATGAGTTAGATTGACAATACTAAGGGTAGTGAGTATAGTAATTCTCGTTCTATCGATCATATAAGCATAATATGGCTAACAATATGAGTTAGATTGACAATACTAAGAGTAGTGAGTATAGTAATTCTCGTTCTATCGATCATATAAGCATAATATGGTTAAAAATATGAGTTAGATTGATAACAATAAGAGTAATAAGTATAGTAATTGTCGTTCTATCGATCATATAAGCATAATATGGCTAATAATATGAGTTAGAGTGATAATACTAAGAGTAGTGAGTATAGTAATTCTCATTCTATCGATCATATAAGCATAATATGGCTAATAATATGAGTTAGATTGATAATAATAAGAGCAATGAGTATAGTAATTGTAGTTCTATCGATCATTTAAGCATAATATGGCTAATAATATGAGTTAGATTGATAAAAATAACAGTAATAAGTATAGTAATTGTCGTTCTATCGATATTATAAGCATAATATTGTTAATAATATGAGTTAGATTGATAATAATACGAGTAATAAGTATAGTAATTGTCGTTCTATCGAACATATAAGCATAATATGGCTAATAATATGAGTTAGATTGATAACAATAAGAGTAATAAGTATAGTAATTGTCGTTCTATCGATCATTTAAGCATAATATGGCTAATAATATGAGTTAGATTGACAATACTAAGAGTAGTGAGTATAGTAATTCTCGTTCTATCGATCATATAAGCATAATATGGCTAATAATATGAGTTAGATTGACAATACTAAGAGTGGTGAGTATAGTAATTCTCGTTCTATCGATCATATAAGCATAATATGGCTAACAATATGAGTTAGATTGATAACAATAAGAGTAATAAGTATAGTAATTGTCGTTCTATCGATCATATAAGCATAATATGGCTAATAATATGAGTTAGATTGATAATACTAAGAGTAGTGAGTATAGTAATTCTCGTTCTATCGATCATATAAGCATAATATGGCTAAAAATATGAGTTAGATTGATAACAATAAGAGTAATAAGTATAGTAATTGTCGTTCTATCGATCATATAAGCATAATATGGCTAATAATATGAGTTAGAGTGATAATACTAAGAGTAGTGAGTATAGTAATTCTCATTCTATCGATCATATAAGCATAATATGGCTAATAATATGAGTTAGATTGATAATAATAAGAGCAATGAGTATAGTAATTGTAGTTCTATCGATCATTTAAGCATAATATGGCTAATAATATGAGTTAGATTGATAAAAATAACAGTAATAAGTATAGTAATTGTCGTTCTATCGATATTATAAGCATAATATTGTTAATAATATGAGTTAGATTGATAATAATACGAGTAATAAGTAGAGTAATTGTCGTTCTATCGATCATTTAAGCATAATATGGCTAATAATATGAGTTAGGTTGATAATAATAAGACTAATATGTATAGTGATTGTCGTTCTATCGATCAAATTTGCATAATATGGTTAATAATATGAGTTAGATTGATAACAGTGAGTGTAATAAATATAGTAGTTGTCGTTCTGTCGATCATATAAGCATAATACGTCTAATAATATGAGTTAGGCTGATAATAATAAGAGTAATAGGTATAGTAAATGTCGTGCTATCGATCATATAAGCATAATATGGCTAATAATATGAGTTAGATTGATAATAATAAGAGTAATAAGTATAGTAGTTGTAGTTCTATTGCTCATATAAGCATAATATGGCTAATAATATGAGTTAGATTGATAATAGTAACAGTAATAAGTATAGTAATTGTCGATCTATCGATAATATAAGCATAATATGGCTAATAATATGAGTTAGATTGATAATACTAAGAGTAGTGAGTATAGTAATTCTCGTTCTATGGATCATATAAGCATAATATGGCTAATGATATGAGTTAGATTGATAACAATAAGAGTAATAAGTATAGTAATTGTCGTTCTATCGATCATATAAGCATAATATGGCTAATAATATGAGTTATATTTCTAATAATAACAGTAATAAGTATAGTAATTGTCGTTCTATCGATCATATAAGCATAATATGGCTAATAATATGAGTTAGATTGATAATAATAAGAGTAATAAGTATAGTAGTTGTAGTTCTATTGCTCATATAAGCATAATATGGCTAATAATATGAGTTAGATTGATAATAATAAGAGTAATAAGTGTAGTAATTGTCGTTCTATCGATCATTTAAGCATAATATGGCTAATAATATGAGTTAGATTGATAATAATAAGAGTAATAAGTGTAGTAATTGTCGTTCTATCGATCATATAAGCATAATATGGCCAATAATATAAGTTAGATTGATAATAGGAAGTGTAATAAGTATAGTAAATGTCGTTCTATCGATCATATAAGCATAATATGGGTAATAATATGAGTTAGGTTGATAACAATAAGAGTAATGAGTATAGTAATTGTAGTTCTATCGATCATACAAGCATAATATGGCTAATAATATGAGTTAGGTTCATAATAATAAGAGTAATAATGATATTAAATGTCGTGCTATCGATCATATCGGCATAATATGGTTAATAATATGAGTTACATTGATAATAATAAGAGTAATGAGTATAGTAATTCTCGTTCTATCGATCATATAAGCATAATATGGTTAATAATATGAGTTAGATTGATAACAGTGAGTGTAATAAGTATAGTAATTGTCGTCCTGTCAATCATATAAGCATAATATGGCTAATAATATGTGTTAAATTAATAATAATAAGAGTAATAGGTACAGTAATTGTCGTTCTATCGATCATTTAAGCATAATATGGCCAATAATATGAGTTAGATTGATAATACTAAGAGTAGTAAGTATAGTAATTCTCGTTCTATCGATCATATCTGCATAATGTGGTTAATAATATGAGTTAGATTGATAATAGTAAGAGTAATGTGTATAGTAATTGTCGTTCTATCGATCATATAAGCATAATATGGCTAATAATATGAGTTATATTTATAATAATAAGAGTAATAAGTATAGTAATTGTCGTTCTATCGATCATATAAGCATAATATGGTTAATAATATGAGTTAGATTGATAATAATAAGAGTAATAAGTATAGTGATTGTCATTCTATCGATCATATAAGCATAATATGGCTAATAATATGAGTTAGAGTGATAATACTAAGAGTAGTGAGTGTAGTAATTCTCATTCTATCGATCATATAAGCATAATATGGCTAATAATATGAGTTAGATTGATAATAATAAGAGTAATGAGTTTAGTGATTGTCGTTCTATCGATCAAATTTGCATAATATGGTTAATAATATGAGTTAGATTGATAATACTAAGAGTAGTGAGTATAGTAATTCTCGTTCTATCGATCATATAAGCATAATATGGCTAACAATATGAGTTAGATTGATAACAATAAGAGTAATAAGTATAGTAATTGTCGTTCTATCGATCATTTAAGCATAATATGGCTAATAATATGAGTTAGATTGATAATACTAAGAGTAGTGAGTATAGTAATTCTCGTTCTATCGATCATATAAGCATAATATGGCTAATAATATGAGTTAGATTGACAATACTAAGAGTGGTGAGTGTAGTAATTCTCGTTCTATCGATCATATAAGCATAATATGGCTAACAATATGAGTTAGATTGATAACAATAAGAGTAATAAGTATAGTAATTGTCGTTCTATCGATCATATAAGCATAATATGGCTAATAATATGAGTTAGATTGATAATACTAAGAGTAGTGAGTATAGTAATTCTCGTTCTATCGATCATATAAGCATAATATGGCTAAAAATATGAGTTAGATTGATAACAATAAGAGTAATGAGTATAGTAATTGTAGTTCTATCGATCATATCTGCATAATATGGTTAATAATATGAGTTAGATTGATAATAATAAGAGTAATAAGTATAGTAGTTGTAGTTCTATTGCTCATATAAGCATAATATGGCTAATAATATGAGTTAGATTGATAATAATAAGAGTAATAAGTGTAGTAATTGTCGTTCTATCGATCATTTAAGCATAATATGGCTAATAATATGAGTTAGATTGATAATACTAAGAGTAGTGAGTATAGTAATTCTCGTTCTATCGAACATATAAGCATAATATGGCTAATAATATGAGTTAGATTGATAACAATAAGAGTAATAAGTATAGTAATTGTCGTTCTATCGATCATTTAAGCATAATATGGCTAATAATATGAGTTAGATTGACAATACTAAGAGTAGTGAGTATAGTAATTCTCGTTCTATCGATCATATAAGCATAATATGGCTAACAATATGAGTTAGATTGACAATACTAAGAGTAGTGAGTATAGTAATTCTCGTTCTATCGATCATATAAGCATAATATGGTTAAAAATATGAGTTAGATTGATAACAATAAGAGTAATAAGTATAGTAATTGTCGTTCTATCGATCATATAAGCATAATATGGCTAATAATATGAGTTAGAGTGATAATACTAAGAGTAGTGAGTATAGTAATTCTCATTCTATCGATCATATAAGCATAATATGGCTAATAATATGAGTTAGATTGATAATAATAAGAGCAATGAGTATAGTAATTGTAGTTCTATCGATCATTTAAGCATAATATGGCTAATAATATGAGTTAGATTGATAAAAATAACAGTAATAAGTATAGTAATTGTCGTTCTATCGATATTATAAGCATAATATTGTTAATAATATGAGTTAGATTGATAATAATACGAGTAATAAGTATAGTAATTGTCGTTCTATCGAACATATAAGCATAATATGGCTAATAATATGAGTTAGATTGATAACAATAAGAGTAATAAGTATAGTAATTGTCGTTCTATCGATCATTTAAGCATAATATGGCTAATAATATGAGTTAGATTGACAATACTAAGAGTAGTGAGTATAGTAATTCTCGTTCTATCGATCATATAAGCATAATATGGCTAATAATATGAGTTAGATTGACAATACTAAGAGTGGTGAGTATAGTAATTCTCGTTCTATCGATCATATAAGCATAATATGGCTAACAATATGAGTTAGATTGATAACAATAAGAGTAATAAGTATAGTAATTGTCGTTCTATCGATCATATAAGCATAATATGGCTAATAATATGAGTTAGATTGATAATACTAAGAGTAGTGAGTATAGTAATTCTCGTTCTATCGATCATATAAGCATAATATGGCTAAAAATATGAGTTAGATTGATAACAATAAGAGTAATAAGTATAGTAATTGTCGTTCTATCGATCATATAAGCATAATATGGCTAATAATATGAGTTAGAGTGATAATACTAAGAGTAGTGAGTATAGTAATTCTCATTCTATCGATCATATAAGCATAATATGGCTAATAATATGAGTTAGATTGATAATAATAAGAGCAATGAGTATAGTAATTGTAGTTCTATCGATCATTTAAGCATAATATGGCTAATAATATGAGTTAGATTGATAAAAATAACAGTAATAAGTATAGTAATTGTCGTTCTATCGATATTATAAGCATAATATTGTTAATAATATGAGTTAGATTGATAATAATACGAGTAATAAGTATAGTAATTGTCGTTCTATCGATCATTTAAGCATAATATGGCTAATAATATGAGTTAGGTTGATAATAATAAGACTAATATGTATAGTGATTGTCGTTCTATCGATCAAATTTGCATAATATGGTTAATAATATGAGTTAGATTGATAACAGTGAGTGTAATAAATATAGTAGTTGTCGTTCTGTCGATCATATAAGCATAATACGTCTAATAATATGAGTTAGGCTGATAATAATAAGAGTAATAGGTATAGTAAATGTCGTGCTATCGATCATATAAGCATAATATGGCTAATAATATGAGTTAGATTGATAATAATAAGAGTAATAAGTATAGTAGTTGTAGTTCTATTGCTCATATAAGCATAATATGGCTAATAATATGAGTTAGATTGATAATAGTAACAGTAATAAGTATAGTAATTGTCGATCTATCGATAATATAAGCATAATATGGCTAATAATATGAGTTAGATTGATAATACTAAGAGTAGTGAGTATAGTAATTCTCGTTCTATGGATCATATAAGCATAATATGGCTAATGATATGAGTTAGATTGATAACAATAAGAGTAATAAGTATAGTAATTGTCGTTCTATCGATCATATAAGCATAATATGGCTAATAATATGAGTTATATTTCTAATAATAACAGTAATAAGTATAGTAATTGTCGTTCTATCGATCATATAAGCATAATATGGCTAATAATATGAGTTAGATTGATAATAATAAGAGTAATAAGTATAGTAGTTGTAGTTCTATTGCTCATATAAGCATAATATGGCTAATAATATGAGTTAGATTGATAATAATAAGAGTAATAAGTGTAGTAATTGTCGTTCTATCGATCATTTAAGCATAATATGGCTAATAATATGAGTTAGATTGATAATAATAAGAGTAATAAGTGTAGTAATTGTCGTTCTATCGATCATATAAGCATAATATGGCCAATAATATAAGTTAGATTGATAATAGGAAGTGTAATAAGTATAGTAAATGTCGTTCTATCGATCATATAAGCATAATATGGGTAATAATATGAGTTAGGTTGATAACAATAAGAGTAATGAGTATAGTAATTGTAGTTCTATCGATCATACAAGCATAATATGGCTAATAATATGAGTTAGGTTCATAATAATAAGAGTAATAATGATATTAAATGTCGTGCTATCGATCATATCGGCATAATATGGTTAATAATATGAGTTACATTGATAATAATAAGAGTAATGAGTATAGTAATTCTCGTTCTATCGATCATATAAGCATAATATGGTTAATAATATGAGTTAGATTGATAACAGTGAGTGTAATAAGTATAGTAATTGTCGTCCTGTCAATCATATAAGCATAATATGGCTAATAATATGTGTTAAATTAATAATAATAAGAGTAATAGGTACAGTAATTGTCGTTCTATCGATCATTTAAGCATAATATGGCCAATAATATGAGTTAGATTGATAATACTAAGAGTAGTAAGTATAGTAATTCTCGTTCTATCGATCATATCTGCATAATGTGGTTAATAATATGAGTTAGATTGATAATAGTAAGAGTAATGTGTATAGTAATTGTCGTTCTATCGATCATATAAGCATAATATGGCTAATAATATGAGTTATATTTATAATAATAAGAGTAATAAGTATAGTAATTGTCGTTCTATCGATCATATAAGCATAATATGGTTAATAATATGAGTTAGATTGATAATAATAAGAGTAATAAGTATAGTGATTGTCATTCTATCGATCATATAAGCATAATATGGCTAATAATATGAGTTAGAGTGATAATACTAAGAGTAGTGAGTGTAGTAATTCTCATTCTATCGATCATATAAGCATAATATGGCTAATAATATGAGTTAGATTGATAATAATAAGAGTAATGAGTTTAGTGATTGTCGTTCTATCGATCAAATTTGCATAATATGGTTAATAATATGAGTTAGATTGATAATACTAAGAGTAGTGAGTATAGTAATTCTCGTTCTATCGATCATATAAGCATAATATGGCTAACAATATGAGTTAGATTGATAACAATAAGAGTAATAAGTATAGTAATTGTCGTTCTATCGATCATTTAAGCATAATATGGCTAATAATATGAGTTAGATTGATAATACTAAGAGTAGTGAGTATAGTAATTCTCGTTCTATCGATCATATAAGCATAATATGGCTAATAATATGAGTTAGATTGACAATACTAAGAGTGGTGAGTGTAGTAATTCTCGTTCTATCGATCATATAAGCATAATATGGCTAACAATATGAGTTAGATTGATAACAATAAGAGTAATAAGTATAGTAATTGTCGTTCTATCGATCATATAAGCATAATATGGCTAATAATATGAGTTAGATTGATAATACTAAGAGTAGTGAGTATAGTAATTCTCGTTCTATCGATCATATAAGCATAATATGGCTAAAAATATGAGTTAGATTGATAACAATAAGAGTAATAAGTATAGTAATTGTCGTTCTATCCATCATATAAGCATAATATGGCTAATAATATGAGTTAGAGTGATAATACTAAGAGTAGTGAGTATAGTAATTCTCATTCTATCGATCATATAAGCATAATATGGCTAATAATATGAGTTAGATTGATAATAATAAGAGTAATAAGTATAGTAGTTGTAGTTCTATTGCTCATATAAGCATAATATGGCTAATAATATGAGTTAGATTGATAATAGTAACAGTAATAAGTATAGTAATTGTCGATCTATCGATAATATAAGCATAATATGGCTAATAATATGAGTTAGATTGATAATACTAAGAGTAGTGAGTATAGTAATTCTCGTTCTATGGATCATATAAGCATAATATGGCTAATGATATGAGTTAGATTGATAACAATAAGAGTAATAAGTATAGTAATTGTCGTTCTATCGATCATATAAGCATAATATGGCTAATAATATGAGTTATATTTATAATAATAAGAGTAATAAGTATAGTAATTGTCGTTCTATCGATCATATAAGCATAATATGGCTAATAATATGAGTTAGATTGATAATAATAAGAGTAATAAGTATAGTAGTTGTAGTTCTATTGCTCATATAAGCATAATATGGCTAATAATATGAGTTAGATTGATAATAATAAGAGTAATAAGTGTAGTAATTGTCGTTCTATCGATCATTTAAGCATAATATGGCTAATAATATGAGTTAGATTGATAATAATAAGAGTAATAAGTGTAGTAATTGTCGTTCTATCGATCATATAAGCATAATATGGCCAATAATATAAGTTAGATTGATAATAGGAAGTGTAATAAGTATAGTAAATGTCGTTCTATCGATCATATAAGCATAATATGGGTAATAATATGAGTTAGGTTGATAACAATAAGAGTAATGAGTATAGTAATTGTAGTTCTATCGATCATACAAGCATAATATGGCTAATAATATGAGTTAGGTTCATAATAATAAGAGTAATAATGATATTAAATGTCGTGCTATCGATCATATCGGCATAATATGGTTAATAATATGAGTTACATTGATAATAATAAGAGTAATGAGTATAGTAATTCTCGTTCTATCGATCATATAAGCATAATATGGTTAATAATATGAGTTAGATTGATAACAGTGAGTGTAATAAGTATAGTAATTGTCGTCCTGTCAATCATATAAGCATAATATGGCTAATAATATGTGTTAAATTAATAATAATAAGAGTAATAGGTACAGTAATTGTCGTTCTATCGATCATTTAAGCATAATATGGCCAATAATATGAGTTAGATTGATAATACTAAGAGTAGTAAGTATAGTAATTCTCGTTCTATCGATCATATCTGCATAATGTGGTTAATAATATGAGTTAGATTGATAATAGTAAGAGTAATGTGTATAGTAATTGTCGTTCTATCGATCATATAAGCATAATATGGCTAATAATATGAGTTATATTTATAATAATAAGAGTAATAAGTATAGTAATTGTCGTTCTATCGATCATATAAGCATAATATGGTTAATAATATGAGTTAGATTGATAATAATAAGAGTAATAAGTATAGTGATTGTCATTCTATCGATCATATAAGCATAATATGGCTAATAATATGAGTTAGATTCATAATAATAAGAGTGATAAGTATAGTAATTGTCGTTCTATCGATAATATAAGCATAATATGGCTAATAATATGAGTTAGATTGATAATACTAAGAGTAGTGAGTATAGTAATTCTCGTTCTATCGATCATATAAGCATAATATGGCTAACAATATGAGTTAGATTGATAACAATAAGAGTAATAAGTATAGTAATTGTCGTTCTATCGATCATTTAAGCATAATATGGCTAATAATATGAGTTAGATTGATAATACTAAGAGTAGTGAGTATAGTAATTCTCGTTCTATCGATCATATAAGCATAATATGGCTAATAATATGAGTTAGATTGACAATACTAAGAGTAGTGAGTATAGTAATTGTCGTTCTATCGATCATATAAGCATAATATGGCTAATAATATGAGTTAGATTGATAATACTAAGAGTAGTGAGTATAGTAATTCTCGTTCTATCGATCATATAAGCATAATATGGCTAATAATATGAGTTATATTTATAATAATAAGAGTAATAAGTATAGTAATTGTCGTTCTATCGATCATATAAGCATAATATGTCTAATAATATGAGTTAGATTGATAACAATAAGAGTAATGAGTATAGTAATGGTAGTTCTATCGATCATATCTGCATAATATGGTTAATAATATGAGTTAGATTGATAATAATAAGAGTAATAAGTATAGTAATTGTCGTTCTATCGATCATATAAGCATAATATGGTTAATAATATGAGTTAGATTGATAATAATAAGAGTAATAAGTATAGTGATTGTCATTCTATCGATCATATAAGCATAATATGGCTAATAATATGAGTTAGAGTGATAATACTAAGAGTAGTGAGTGTAGTAATTCTCATTCTATCGATCATATAAGCATAATATGGCTAATAATATGAGTTAGATTGATAATAATAAGAGTAATGAGTTTAGTGATTGTCGTTCTATCGATCAAATTTGCATAATATGGTTAATAATATGAGTTAGATTGATAATACTAAGAGTAGTGAGTATAGTAATTCTCGTTCTATCGATCATATAAGCATAATATGGCTAACAATATGAGTTAGATTGATAACAATAAGAGTAATAAGTATAGTAATTGTCGTTCTATCGATCATTTAAGCATAATATGGCTAATAATATGAGTTAGATTGATAATACTAAGAGTAGTGAGTATAGTAATTCTCGTTCTATCGATCATATAAGCATAATATGGCTAATAATATGAGTTAGATTGACAATACTAAGAGTGGTGAGTGTAGTAATTCTCGTTCTATCGATCATATAAGCATAATATGGCTAACAATATGAGTTAGATTGATAACAATAAGAGTAATAAGTATAGTAATTGTCGTTCTATCGATCATATAAGCATAATATGGCTAATAATATGAGTTAGATTGATAATACTAAGAGTAGTGAGTATAGTAATTCTCGTTCTATCGATCATATAAGCATAATATGGCTAAAAATATGAGTTAGATTGATAACAATAAGAGTAATAAGTATAGTAATTGTCGTTCTATCCATCATATAAGCATAATATGGCTAATAATATGAGTTAGAGTGATAATACTAAGAGTAGTGAGTATAGTAATTCTCATTCTATCGATCATATAAGCATAATATGGCTAATAATATGAGTTAGATTGATAATAATAAGAGTAATAAGTATAGTAGTTGTAGTTCTATTGCTCATATAAGCATAATATGGCTAATAATATGAGTTAGATTGATAATAGTAACAGTAATAAGTATAGTAATTGTCGATCTATCGATAATATAAGCATAATATGGCTAATAATATGAGTTAGATTGATAATACTAAGAGTAGTGAGTATAGTAATTCTCGTTCTATGGATCATATAAGCATAATATGGCTAATGATATGAGTTAGATTGATAACAATAAGAGTAATAAGTATAGTAATTGTCGTTCTATCGATCATATAAGCATAATATGGCTAATAATATGAGTTATATTTATAATAATAAGAGTAATAAGTATAGTAATTGTCGTTCTATCGATCATATAAGCATAATATGGCTAATAATATGAGTTAGATTGATAATAATAAGAGTAATAAGTATAGTAGTTGTAGTTCTATTGCTCATATAAGCATAATATGGCTAATAATATGAGTTAGATTGATAATAATAAGAGTAATAAGTGTAGTAATTGTCGTTCTATCGATCATTTAAGCATAATATGGCTAATAATATGAGTTAGATTGATAATAATAAGAGTAATAAGTGTAGTAATTGTCGTTCTATCGATCATATAAGCATAATATGGCCAATAATATAAGTTAGATTGATAATAGGAAGTGTAATAAGTATAGTAAATGTCGTTCTATCGATCATATAAGCATAATATGGGTAATAATATGAGTTAGGTTGATAACAATAAGAGTAATGAGTATAGTAATTGTAGTTCTATCGATCATACAAGCATAATATGGCTAATAATATGAGTTAGGTTCATAATAATAAGAGTAATAATGATATTAAATGTCGTGCTATCGATCATATCGGCATAATATGGTTAATAATATGAGTTACATTGATAATAATAAGAGTAATGAGTATAGTAATTCTCGTTCTATCGATCATATAAGCATAATATGGTTAATAATATGAGTTAGATTGATAACAGTGAGTGTAATAAGTATAGTAATTGTCGTCCTGTCAATCATATAAGCATAATATGGCTAATAATATGTGTTAAATTAATAATAATAAGAGTAATAGGTACAGTAATTGTCGTTCTATCGATCATTTAAGCATAATATGGCCAATAATATGAGTTAGATTGATAATACTAAGAGTAGTAAGTATAGTAATTCTCGTTCTATCGATCATATCTGCATAATGTGGTTAATAATATGAGTTAGATTGATAATAGTAAGAGTAATGTGTATAGTAATTGTCGTTCTATCGATCATATAAGCATAATATGGCTAATAATATGAGTTATATTTATAATAATAAGAGTAATAAGTATAGTAATTGTCGTTCTATCGATCATATAAGCATAATATGGTTAATAATATGAGTTAGATTGATAATAATAAGAGTAATAAGTATAGTGATTGTCATTCTATCGATCATATAAGCATAATATGGCTAATAATATGAGTTAGATTCATAATAATAAGAGTGATAAGTATAGTAATTGTCGTTCTATCGATAATATAAGCATAATATGGCTAATAATATGAGTTAGATTGATAATACTAAGAGTAGTGAGTATAGTAATTCTCGTTCTATCGATCATATAAGCATAATATGGCTAACAATATGAGTTAGATTGATAACAATAAGAGTAATAAGTATAGTAATTGTCGTTCTATCGATCATTTAAGCATAATATGGCTAATAATATGAGTTAGATTGATAATACTAAGAGTAGTGAGTATAGTAATTCTCGTTCTATCGATCATATAAGCATAATATGGCTAATAATATGAGTTAGATTGACAATACTAAGAGTAGTGAGTATAGTAATTGTCGTTCTATCGATCATATAAGCATAATATGGCTAATAATATGAGTTAGATTGATAATACTAAGAGTAGTGAGTATAGTAATTCTCGTTCTATCGATCATATAAGCATAATATGGCTAATAATATGAGTTATATTTATAATAATAAGAGTAATAAGTATAGTAATTGTCGTTCTATCGATCATATAAGCATAATATGTCTAATAATATGAGTTAGATTGATAACAATAAGAGTAATGAGTATAGTAATGGTAGTTCTATCGATCATATCTGCATAATATGGTTAATAATATGAGTTAGATTGATAATAATAAGAGTAATAAGTATAGTAGTTGTAGTTCTATTGCTCATATAAGCATAATATGGCTAATAATATGAGTTAGATTGATAATAATAAGAGTAATAAGTGTAGCAATTGTCGTTCTATCGATCATTTAAGCATAATATGGCTAATAATATGAGTTAGATTGATAATACTAAGAGTAGTGAGTATAGTAATTCTCGTTCTATCGAACATATAAGCATAATATGGCTAATAATATGAGTTAGATTGATAATAATAAGAGTAATAAGTATAGTAATTGTCGTTCTATCGATCATTTAAGCATAATATGGCTAATAATATGAGTTAGATTGATAATAGTAACAGTAATAAGTATAGTAATTGTCGATCTATCGATAATATAAGCATAATATGGCTAATAATATGAGTTAGATTGATAATACTAAGAGTAGTGAGTATAGTAATTCTCGTTCTATGGATCATATAAGCATAATATGGCTAATGATATGAGTTAGATTGATAACAATAAGAGTAATAAGTATAGTAATTGTCGTTCTATCGATCATATAAGCATAATATGGCTAATAATATGAGTTATATTTATAATAATAAGAGTAATAAGTATAGTAATTGTCGTTCTATCGATCATATAAGCATAATATGTCTAATAATATGAGTTAGATTGATAACAATAAGAGTAATGAGTAGAGTAATTGTAGTTCTATCGATCATATAAGCATAATATGGCTAATAATATGAGTTAGATTGATAATACTAAGAGTAGTGAGTATAGTAATTCTCGTTCTATCGATCATATAAGCATAATATGGCTAAAAATATGAGTTAGATTGATAACAATAAGAGTAATAAGTATAGTAATTGTCGTTCTATCGATCATATAAGCATAATATGGCTAATAATATGAGTTAGAGTGATAATACTAAGAGTAGTGAGTATAGTAATTCTCATTCTATCGATCATATAAGCATAATATGGCTAATAATATGAGTTAGATTGATAATAATAAGAGCAATGAGTATAGTAATTGTAGTTCTATCGATCATTTAAGCATAATATGGCTAATAATATGAGTTAGATTGATAATAATAACAGTAATAAGTATAGTAATTGTCGTTCTATCGATATTATAAGCATAATATTGTTAATAATATGAGTTAGATTGATAATAATACGAGTAATAAGTATAGTAATTGTCGTTCTATCGATCATTTAAGCATAATATGGCTAATAATATGAGTTAGGTTGATAATAATAAGACTAATATGTATAGTGATTGTCGTTCTATCGATCAAATTTGCATAATATGGTTAATAATATGAGTTAGATTGATAACAGTGAGTGCAATAAATATAGTAGTTGTCGTTCTGTCGATCATATAAGCATAATACGTCTAATAATATGAGTTAGGCTGATAATAATAAGAGTAATAGGTATAGTAAATGTCGTGCTATCGATCATATCTGCATAATATGGTTAATAATATGAGTTAGATTGATAATAATAAGAGTAATGAGTTTAGTGATTGTCGTTCTACCGATCAAATTTGCATAATATGGTTAATAATATGAGATAGATTGATAACAGTGAGTGGAATAAGAATAGTAATTGTCATTCTATCGATCATATAAGCATAATATGGCTAATAATATGAGTTAGATTGATAATACTAAGAGTAGTGAGTATAGTAATTCTCGTTCTATCGATCATATAAGCATAATATGGCTAATAATATGAGTTATATTTATAATAATAAGAGTAATAAGTATAGTAATTGTCGTTCTATCGATCATATAAGCATAATATGTCTAATAATATGAGTTAGATTGATAACAATAAGAGTAATGAGTATAGTAATTGTAGTTCTATCGATCATATAAGCATAATATGGCTAATAATATGAGTTAGATTGATAATACTAAGAGTAGTGAGTATAGTAATTCTCGTTCTATCGATCATATAAGCATAATATGGCTAAAAATATGAGTTAGATTGATAACAATAAGAGTAATAAGTATAGTAATTGTCGTTCTATCGATCATATAAGCATAATATGGCTAATAATATGAGTTAGAGTGATAATACTAAGAGTAGTGAGTATAGTAATTCTCATTCTATCGATCATATAAGCATAATATGGCTAATAATATGAGTTAGATTGATAATAATAAGAGCAATGAGTATAGTAATTGTAGTTCTATCGATCATTTAAGCATAATATGGCTAATAATATGAGTTAGATTGATAATAATAACAGTAATAAGTATAGTAATTGTCGTTCTATCGATATTATAAGCATAATATTGTTAATAATATGAGTTAGATTGATAATAATACGAGTAATAAGTATAGTAATTGTCGTTCTATCGATCATTTAAGCATAATATGGCTAATAATATGAGTTAGGTTGATAATAATAAGACTAATATGTATAGTGATTGTCGTTCTATCGATCAAATTTGCATAATATGGTTAATAATATGAGTTAGATTGATAACAGTGAGTGCAATAAATATAGTAGTTGTCGTTCTGTCGATCATATAAGCATAATACGTCTAATAATATGAGTTAGGCTGATAATAATAAGAGTAATAGGTATAGTAAATGTCGTGCTATCGATCATATCTGCATAATATGGTTAATAATATGAGTTAGATTGATAATAGTGAGTGTAATAAGTATAGTAATTGTCGTTCTATCGATCATATAAGCATAATATGGCTAATAATATGAGTTAGATTGATAATAATAAGAGTAATAAGTATAGTAATTATCGTTCTATCGATCATTTAAGCATAATATGGCTAATAATATGAGTTAGATTGATAATAATAAGAGTAATAAGTGTAGTAATTGTCGTTCTATCGATCATTTAAGCATAATATGGCTAATAATATGAGTTAGATTGATAATAATAAGAGTAATAAGTGTAGTAATTGTCGTTCTATCGATCATATAAGCATAATATGGCCAATAATATAAGTTAGATTGATAATAGGAAGTGTAATAAGTATAGTAAATGTCGTTCTATCGATCATATAAGCATAATATGGGTAATAATATGAGTTAGGTTCATAATAATAAGAGTAATAATGATATTAAATGTCGTGCTATCGATCATAGCGGCATAATATGGTTAATAATATGAGTTACATTGATAATAATAAGAGTAATGAGTATAGTAATTCTCATTCTATCGATCATATAAGCATAATATGGCTAATAATATGAGTTAGATTGATAATAATAAGAGTAATGAGTTTAGTGATTGTCGTTCTATCGATCAAATTTGCATAATATGGTTAATAATATGAGTTAGATTGATAACAGTGAGTGTAATAAATATAGTAGTTGTCGTTCTGTCGATCATATAAGCATAATACGTCTAATAATATGAGTTAGGCTGATAATAATAAGAGTAATAGGTATAGTAAATGTCGTGCTATCGTTCATATCTGCATAATATGGTTAATAATATGAGTTAGATTGATAATAGTGAGTGTAATAAGTATAGTAATTGTCGTTCTATCGATCATATAAGCATAATATGGCTAATAATATGAGTTAGATTGATAATAATAAGAGTAATAAGTATAGTAGTTGTAGTTCTATTGCTCATATAAGCATAATATGGCTAATAATATGAGTTAGATTGATAATAATAAGAGTAATAAGTGTAGTAATTGTCGTTCTATCGATCATTTAAGCATAATATGGCTAATAATATGAGTTAGATTGATAATAATAAGAGTAATAAGTATAGTAATTGTCATTCTATCGATCATATAAGCATAATATGGCTAATAATATGAGTTAGATTCATAATAATAAGAGTGATAAGTATAGTAATTGTCGTTCTATCGATAATATAAGCATAATATGGCTAATAATATGAGTTAGATTGATAATACTAAGAGTAGTGAGTATAGTAATTCTCGTTCTATCGATCATATAAACATAATATGGCTAATAATATGAGTTGTATTTATAATAATAAGAGTAATAAGTATAGTAATTGTCGTTCTATCGATCATATAAGCATAATATGTCTAATAATATGAGTTAGATTGATAACAATAAGAGTAATGAGTATAGTAATTGTAGTTCTATCGATCATATCTGCATAATATGGTTAATAATATGAGTTAGATTGATAATAATAAGAGTAATAAGTATAGTAGTTGTAGTTCTATTGCTCATATAAGCATAATATGGCTAATAATATGAGTTAGATTGATAATAATAAGAGTAATAAGTGTAGTAATTGTCGTTCTATCGATCATTTAAGCATAATATGGCTAATAATATGAGTTAGATTGATAATACTAAGAGTAGTGAGTATAGTAATTCTCGTTCTATCGAACATATAAGCATAATATGGCTAATAATATGAGTTAGATTGATAACAATAAGAGTAATAAGTATAGTAATTGTCGTTCTATCGATCATTTAAGCATAATATGGCTAATAATATGAGTTAGATTGACAATACTAAGAGTAGTGAGTATAGTAATTCTCGTTCTATCGATCATATAAGCATAATATGGCTAACAATATGAGTTAGATTGACAATACTAAGAGTAGTGAGTATAGTAATTCTCGTTCTATCGATCATATAAGCATAATATGGCTAACAATATGAGTTAGATTGATAACAATAAGAGTAATAAGTATAGTAATTGTCGTTCTATCGATCATATAAGCATAATATGGCTAATAATATGAGTTAGATTGATAATACTAAGAGTAGTGAGTATAGTAATTCTCGTTCTATCGATCATATAAGCATAATATGGTTAAAAATATGAGTTAGATTGATAACAATAAGAGTAATAAGTATAGTAATTGTCGTTCTATCGATCATATAAGCATAATATGGCTAATAATATGAGTTAGAGTGATAATACTAAGAGTAGTGAGTATAGTAATTCTCATTCTATCGATCATATAAGCATAATATGGCTAATAATATGAGTTAGATTGATAATAATAAGAGCAATGAGTATAGTAATTGTAGTTCTATCGATCATTTAAGCATAATATGGCTAATAATATGAGTTAGATTGATAAAAATAACAGTAATAAGTATAGTAATTGTCGTTCTATCGATATTATAAGCATAATATTGTTAATAATATGAGTTAGATTGATAATAATACGAGTAATAAGTATAGTAATTGTCGTTCTATCGAACATATAAGCATAATATGGCTAATAATATGAGTTAGATTGATAACAATAAGAGTAATAAGTATAGTAATTGTCGTTCTATCGATCATTTAAGCATAATATGGCTAATAATATGAGTTAGATTGACAATACTAAGAGTAGTGAGTATAGTAATTCTCGTTCTATCGATCATATAAGCATAATATGGCTAATAATATGAGTTAGATTGACAATACTAAGAGTGGTGAGTATAGTAATTCTCGTTCTATCGATCATATAAGCATAATATGGCTAACAATATGAGTTAGATTGATAACAATAAGAGTAATAAGTATAGTAATTGTCGTTCTATCGATCATATAAGCATAATATGGCTAATAATATGAGTTAGATTGATAATACTAAGAGTAGTGAGTATAGTAATTCTCGTTCTATCGATCATATAAGCATAATATGGCTAAAAATATGAG
Organism: Megachile rotundata; assembly: GCF_050947335.1. Classification (NCBI taxonomy): domain Eukaryota; kingdom Metazoa; phylum Arthropoda; class Insecta; order Hymenoptera; family Megachilidae; genus Megachile; species Megachile rotundata. The sequence continues at coordinate 1,200 of NW_027474347.1, read as the reverse complement.
TTAGATTGATAACAATAAGAGTAATAAGTATAGTAATTGTCGTTCTATCGATCATATAAGCATAATATGGCTAATAATATGAGTTAGAGTGATAATACTAAGAGTAGTGAGTATAGTAATTCTCATTCTATCGATCATATAAGCATAATATGGCTAATAATATGAGTTAGATTGATAATAATAAGAGCAATGAGTATAGTAATTGTAGTTCTATCGATCATTTAAGCATAATATGGCTAATAATATGAGTTAGATTGATAAAAATAACAGTAATAAGTATAGTAATTGTCGTTCTATCGATATTATAAGCATAATATTGTTAATAATATGAGTTAGATTGATAATAATACGAGTAATAAGTATAGTAATTGTCGTTCTATCGATCATTTAAGCATAATATGGCTAATAATATGAGTTAGGTTGATAATAATAAGACTAATATGTATAGTGATTGTCGTTCTATCGATCAAATTTGCATAATATGGTTAATAATATGAGTTAGATTGATAACAGTGAGTGTAATAAATATAGTAGTTGTCGTTCTGTCGATCATATAAGCATAATACGTCTAATAATATGAGTTAGGCTGATAATAATAAGAGTAATAGGTATAGTAAATGTCGTGCTATCGATCATATAAGCATAATATGGCTAATAATATGAGTTAGATTGATAATAATAAGAGTAATAAGTATAGTAGTTGTAGTTCTATTGCTCATATAAGCATAATATGGCTAATAATATGAGTTAGATTGATAATAGTAACAGTAATAAGTATAGTAATTGTCGATCTATCGATAATATAAGCATAATATGGCTAATAATATGAGTTAGATTGATAATACTAAGAGTAGTGAGTATAGTAATTCTCGTTCTATGGATCATATAAGCATAATATGGCTAATGATATGAGTTAGATTGATAACAATAAGAGTAATAAGTATAGTAATTGTCGTTCTATCGATCATATAAGCATAATATGGCTAATAATATGAGTTATATTTCTAATAATAACAGTAATAAGTATAGTAATTGTCGTTCTATCGATCATATAAGCATAATATGGCTAATAATATGAGTTAGATTGATAATAATAAGAGTAATAAGTATAGTAGTTGTAGTTCTATTGCTCATATAAGCATAATATGGCTAATAATATGAGTTAGATTGATAATAATAAGAGTAATAAGTGTAGTAATT